>NC_142080.1:3972500-4150000 GCF_059756535.1 Pantherophis guttatus
GCCATACCCACCATGGCCACGCCCACTCAGCAACCGGGCAGAGAAATCCTTGCTAAAAATTTTTGAAGCCTATCCCTTTCCTCAGAAAGAAATAACATCGGGTGAGATATTTTGGGCTTGAAATAAAAACCCAGCTGTTAAAAAAAATGGCTCCCTTTAAAAAAAAAAAAAAAATTCTCTGCGGCGCTCCAGCAAAAAAAATAAATAAATAAAAATAAAAATAAAAGAGCATTTGGAAGTTAAAAAGATAATTGGAGTGTAATTAATGTAAGCGGGGGAGGAAAAAAACAAAACCTCCAATTTTCTCAGCCAACTTTTTTCCTTCGTTGTCACACTTTCGCTTTTCACTGCACACTCGAAAGCTGCAAAGTGGCACCGAAAGGGAGGGTCTCTCTCTCCAGTCTATTTGTGTCATTGTGTGTGTCTGTGTGCGTGTGTAGGTAGCATTACCAATGAATCTCAAAATGTAAGAATAACGGAATTATCTTCAAACACAGAATAATAGAATAACCTTCAAGCTTCTGTTAGGCTCAGCTGCCCCGGTGGAACAGAGGGGAAAGTTCCTTTCTCCAGTCTTTTTGTGTATTTGTGTAACACACAAATCTTGTGTGTGTTTGTGTGTGTGTTTTTGTGTAGCATTAAAACGAATCTCAGAATAAGAATCCCAGAATATCTTCAAGCCTCTATTCGCTCAGCTGCCATGTGGCACAGAAAGAAGTCCTTTCTCCAGTCTGTTTGTGTGTGTGTGTGTGTACGTGTGGGTGTGTTTGTGTAGCATTAAAGCGAATCTCAGTGCTTTCTCTTTGCAGGTGGCCCTTCTGGAAATGGATGTCAGCACTCTAGTTTCGTGTTTTGCAGGGGAAAAATTAGAGGGTGGCAAATCCAGGCTTCTGTTGTTGTTGTTGTACTTGTGTGTGTGTGTGTGTGTGTGTGTGTAGCATTAAAGCGAATCTCAGTGCTTTCTTTTTGCAGGTGGCCCTTCTGGAAATGGATGTCAGCACTCTAGTTTTGTGTTTTGCAGGGGAAAAAATTAGAGGGTGGAAAATCTAAGCTTGTGTTGTTGTTGTTGTGTGTGTGGGTGTGTGTAGAAGCTGAACAAGCTTTCCTGTTACATCAGAGGCCTTTTCCTTCCCTGGCACTGGAACTGAAGGGGGAAAACGGGCAGTTTGGACTTTCCTTAATTCTTTTTTTATTTGATTTTAATTTGAAAAATCACACTGGACTTTTTTTTTTTTTTTAATTTGATTTATATGCCGCCCTTCTCCGGAGACTCAGGGCGGCTTACAATGCGCTAAGCAATAGCCTTCATACTTTTGTATATTTTATACAAAGTCAGCTTATTGCCCCCACAATCCGGGTCCTCAATTTACCTACCTTAGAAAGGATGGAAGGCTGAGTCAACCTTGAGCCTGGCGAGATTCGAACCTGCAGTAATTGCAGGCAGCTGGTCTTAATAACAGGGTGCTTTAGACCACTGTACTACCAAGGCTCCGGATTCTAGGCAACTCACATTTGTGCGTCTTTGCAAATAATTCTGTTCATTGCAGGTTGCAGCCGGATGGGGAAACGAGCGTCCCAACTTTTCCATCCGATCTTGCAAAATTTTAACCTGGTTTTTAATTTTTTCCCGTTTTTAAGCGTGCTTTCGGCCACGTTCTTTTATATCGTTTCCTTTATCTTGTTTGCAAGCCTCTTAAAGTTGCTTAGGTTAGATGGGCAGCGTAGAAATTCGATAAGGAAATCAATCCGCCCCCGGATGCTAGTTAGTTTGCGGCTTAAGATAAAACAATCCCGTAGCTGGTTTGCCCGAAGTCAGTTTTCGTGGCATCAACACAACCCAGGTAAAAAATAACTCTTTGCAACTTGTGCTCATCGCTTCAGAGGTGCCTTTTATTTATTTATTTATTTATTTCATCCTTTCTAAAATTGTGGTTTGTGCAGAGCGAAAAGGAAGTGAGAATGAAGGGGAGAGAAATGGAAGAAAAGAAAGAAGGGAGGGTGGAGGAAGGAAAGAAGGAAGGAGAGGATAATGAAGGGGAAAGAAAAGGAAGGAAGGAAGACAAAGGGATGGAAGGAAAGAAGAGAAGGGGAAGGAAGGAAGATAAAGAAGGAAGGAAGGAAGATAGAGAAGGAAGGAAGGAAAAATAGGAAGGGAGGAATTAGAAGAAAACAGGAATGAGGGAGGAAAGGGAGAAGAAAATGGAAAGAAGAGAGGAAGGAAGGAAGGCTGGAAAGTGGAAAGAAGGAAGGAAAGGAAAGGAAGCTAGAGAAAGGAGGAAAGAAGGAAAAAGAGAAGGAAGGAAGGCTGGAAAGAATGGAAGAAGGAAGGAAGGAAGCTAATTTTAGGTAGAAATAACAGGATAGCGTGAAGCTGAATTCTGCAGTTGCTCAGATTAACTATAGCTGTCGGCATAATTGTATTTGTTTCTCTCCGGAGGGTTATTGATTGTTTCCTGATTCTTATCAACAATCAAAACCTTCAAGGCAGACATTTCTCCCCTCGAAGATTTTCAGCCAAAAAAAGAAAGAAAGAAAGAAAGAAAGAAAGAAAGAAAGAAAGAAAGAAAGAAAGAAAGAAAGAAAGAAAGAAAGAAAGAAAGTTGCTTTTCTTTTAAACCAGCCAGCTAACCCCGGGCACTCCAAAAATTGCTCCAATTTTTCCATCTGTATCCCAAAGCGGCCAAACGAAGATACGTATCTTCTACATACTCCAATAAAAATCCTCAGGCAGGGCAGCTCCAGAATAAATATTGTACATGGTTTTAAACAAACCTGCTGCCTTTTTCCATAACTCTCCGCTCGGCTACAGTAAACAAATCTAAAATACAGAAATGAGACTTCTTTGTCCATCAAATGCCAGCCCTTAGCAAGAACTGATTTTTTTTCCGGGGTTATTTTGGCTTTTCCAAATGGCTGATATTATTTTTAAAATCTCAAGTTTGTTAGGGAATAGTCTATTTTTTTGGGCAAAGAATTGGTTTTTTTTTTTTCTTTTTTTTGAAGAAGCATGTCAAAGAATTAGTTTTATATCCGGAGACCGGGTCAAATAAATGAACGGCAAAGCACTTATCGTTGGAGGTGGTAGTCGACCAAAAAACCCCTTTTAATGGAGCTCCTGGAAGCCAAGAAGTCTTTTGCATCTAAATCTCAGTTTGACTGAAGGGAGCTTCTCTGGCTAGCTGTTGAATGCCAGTGGGCTGGCTTGATCCCACTGTTTTGGTTAAATTTAATTGATTTTAATTGGGTTGTTTTAAATTGCGGCCCAAAATATTTAATCATTTTTAAACTGTTTTTAAATTTGGTATGTTCTGTTTTATTCTGGCTGTTCACCGCCCTGAGTCCTGCTGGAGAAGGGCGGTATACAAATTAAAATTAAATAAATAAATAAATAAATACATACATACATACATACATACATACATACATACATACATACATAAATTAGCTTGTCTGAATTTAGCCTCAACAGGGAGTTGGACTAGAAGACCTCCAAGGTCCCTTCCAACTCGGTTATTTTATTTTGTAGAACTATTTTGTAGAATATTCTATCTTGTAGAATTTCCCTGGTCTGAATTTCCCTTGTGGAATTTCTCTTGTCTGAATTTAGCCGGTTGGGTTTAGCTTGCCTGCTTACCTGTTGACGTCATACACCAGGTATGCTGATTCTAACTCCGTAAGGTGAGCAGATCACAGTTGGCTCGGGAATTTTGGGAGCTGAAGTCCACACGTCTTCAAACTTGCCAAGGTTGAGAATCACTGCTCTAGGCAAATGTCGTATAAAAGCATTTTCCTTTCTGTTTTACATCAGGATCCAAGAGATTTCTACCTGGATTTTTGATGGATTTTTAAGCTTTTCCCCTCTCACTCTATAGGCTGTTCAGTCTTACCTTGAAGAAGCTCATCATGCTGAAAGAGATGGATAAGGATCTCAGCTCAGTGGTGATTGCCGTCAAGCTGCAGGTATGTCATGCTGAGGAACGAGGACGTGGCAACTACATAGTAGCCTTAAGAGTCACAGAAGTTACTCGCTCTGTGTTGCTTAAGAACCGATCGGGTCCAAAGTGGAAAATAGCAAAAGCTCTTAAGCTTATATATTGCTTCACAGGGCTTTCCTGCCCTCTCTAAGCGGTTGACAGAGTCACCATGTTGTCCCCAACAATCTGGGTCCTCATTTTACCGACCGTGGAAGGATGGAAGGCTGAGCCAACTATGAGCCGGCCAGGATCGAACTCCTGGCAGTCGGTAGAGTTAACCTGCAATCCTGTACTCTAAGCACTGAGAAGGAAGCAGTGGTGAAATCCAATTTTTTTTTAATTACTGGTTCTGTGGGCGTGGCTTGGTGGGCGTGGCAGGGGAAGGAAATTGCAAAATCTCCATTCCCACCCCACTCCAGGGGAAGGATACTGCAAAATCCCCATTCCCTCCCCACTCCTGGGGGAAGGATATTGCAAAATCTCCATTCCCACCCCACTCTGGGACCAGCCAGAGGTGGTAATTGTCGGTTCTCCGAACTGTTCAAAATTTCAGCTACCGGTTCTCCAGAACCTGTCAGAACCTGCTGGATTTCACGGAAGGAAGGAAGGAAGGACGGAAGGGAGGAGGGAGGGAGGGAGAGAGGGAGGGAGGAAGGAAGGAAGGAAGGAAGGAAGGAAGGAAGGAAGGAAGGAAGATAGCAATAGCACTTAGATTTATATATATAAAACCTTTTGACAAGCAAAATCAATGGAGAAGCCAGATTCGCATAATGACCATGTTCCTAACTTATCAACTGGCAGGGGTTCCCTTAACAAATGTGGCAAGAAAAGTCCGTAAAACGAGGCAAAACTCAGTCCACAAACATCTCACTTAACGACAGAAATCTGGGGCTCAGTTGTGGTCGTACGTAGAGGACCTACCCATACCTCTCAACCATTCCACTGGGTTAGATAGCAAGGGGAAAAAAATCTGGGGGACATGGTTTTTACCAAGATAATATAACTTTGCTGAAGATTCCATATGAGTGCAGCAGTAGAAAAGCCAGCTCTAATGATTTCGCGCGCAAACAGCAGAAGGAAAATTTTCTCTTTTTCCCCAATCACTTGCACACTCTCAATATTTTTTAAGAGGGGTCTGTCTGCTTCGGACTTTCCCAGCTGGCGACTTTGAGGTGTCAGGTCTGTCTTGGGCTTCCAGTTGGCACCCTTGCATTCCAAATTTCCCTCTCCAAAACCTCCCTTACCTTCCAGCGCCTTCCCTCCCTCCCTCCACCCGTTAACAGTCGTGAGGTTGCAAAGCGAGGCAGCCTAGCAAGCCAACCATGACCCTACCTGTAATCTACCCAGGGGTGGTGGGCTTCAAAAATTTTAGCAAGGGATTCTCTGCCCGGTTGCTGGATGGGCGTAGCCATGATGGGTGTGGCCTCCTGCACCACGGCGAGGGAGGGTGTTTTTGCCCTCCCCATGCTCCGGAGGCTTTCCTCGAGCCTCTGAGAGAGCGAAAACAGCCTCCCCAGGCTCCAGAGGGCCTCTGGAAGGCTGGAAATGGGCCCGTTTCCCGAACTTCCAGTAGGCCCTCCCCGAGCCTCCGCGCGCGCCCTGCACTTACCTGCATCCAAAATGGGCCGCGTGGGGACTCCTGGGAGGGGTGGGGCGGGCGGGGCCAACCAGGAGTGGGATTTGCGGGTTCTCGAAACTGCACAATCTTAGCTAGAGGTTCTCTCGAACCCCTACGAACCTCCAGCAACTCGCCCCTGAATATACCCTTTGGGGACTCCGATCCCAGGACGGCCTCGGCTGTTTGCAGCAGACCAAGTGACCCCACGCTTCTTGCAGGGTTCCAAGCGCATCCTGAGGTCCAACGAGATTGTGCTGCCCGTCAGCGGACTCGTGGAAACGGAACTTCAGCTGACTTTCTCCTTACAGGTAAGCGCGCGCTTGAGCGGAATTCCGGCTCTACGCCAAACACCGGGACTTAAAACGCGCGTTTGACAAAGAAGAATATTTGTAGCTCGGGGTTGCAGTGAGGGGTCCTGGGTGCTCTCTGAGCTGGGTGGATTTCTTGCAGACGTTTCGTGACCCAACTAGGTTACATCATCAGTGCTAAAAGGGGCAGTTGTAGCAAACCCCACTCACTCTGTGTGTGTGTGTGTGTGTGTGTGTGTGTGTGTGTGTGTGTGTGTGTGTGTGTGTGTGTGTAGCATGTGTATATGTGTGTTGTGTATGGGTAGATATATACTTCTTTTGAGAGCAAGCAACAGAATTTCATTTTTAATGTGTGCCAGTGTGCTCATAGTAAAAAAATGACAATAAAAGTTTCTCTTCTCTTCTCTTCTCTTCTCTTCTCTTCTCTTCTCTTCTCTTCTCTTCTCTTCTCTTCCCTTCCCTTCCCTTCCCTTCCCTTCCCTTCCCTTCCCTTCCCTTCCCTCCAATCCCCTCCTCTCCTCTCCTCTCTTCTCCTCTCCTCTCCTCTCCTCTCCTCTCCTCTCCGGTTTCTTCCCTCTTTTCTCTCTTCTGGTCTCCTCTTCTCTCTTCTCCTCTCCTCTCCTCTCCTCTCCTCTCCTCTCCTCTCCTCTCCTCTCCTCTCCTCTCCTCTCCTCTCCCTCTCTTGGTCTCTTCCCCTGCCTTTCTTTCCGCAGTACCCTCACTTCCTGAAGCGAGACGCCAACAAGCTGCAGATCATGTTACAGAGAAGGAAGCGGTACAAGAACCGGACTTTCCTAGGCTACAAAACTTTGGCGGTGGGCCTGATCAACATGGCCGAGGTAGGTGAGGCAGATGGGGAAGGTCCAGACGGGCCAAATGACCATCTGTCTCTCTCTCTCTCTCTCTCTCTCTCTCTCTCTCTCTCTGGGCATTTTGCTCGTGGTTTTTAAGCTTTCGGAGACACACACACACACACACACACACACACAGGCAATTTGGCCTTCTGTTTGTCGTTGACAGGTGATGCAGCACCCGAGCGAGGGGGCCCTGGTCTTGGGATTGCACAGCAACGCGAAAGACGTCTCCGTGCCGGTGGCCGAAATCAAAATCTACTCCCTGTCCAGCCAGCCCATCGACCACGAAGGACTCAAGTCTAAATTATCAGGTGCAGGCAAGTCCTCGACCGACGGCCATGCATGCATTTAGCGTCCGTTCGGAGCTGCGACAGCCGCCGAAAGTAGTGTCTGGCCACCAGTCCTCACGCTTAACGACCGTCGCAGGCTCCCGCGTGAGCTCCCGTGGGATCAAAATTCAGGGGCCGTGTGTATTTACAAAGGTTTGCAGCGTCCTATGTGTATGTTTGTGTCTCTCACGATGGCCGTTTGCAACCGTCCTAGCTGGTTTTTCGAACGACGGGTGGGGAAAACAGGATTCATTCAACGACCGTGGGGATCGGCTTCACTTGCCGCCACGGTTTGCTTGGCGAAAGAGACGACAAAAATCAAGGCAGGCCATGAGAGGCGCGAAAGCTTTGTTTGATCGTCTGCCTTGCTTCCTTAGATCGCTCCCCTGACATTGATAACTACTCCGAGGAGGAAGAGGAGAGCTTCTCATCCGAGCAAGAAGGAAGCGATGACCCCCTGCACGGACAAGTGAGTCCAGCATCCGTCTTGCCGGGATGGAAACGTATAACCAAGGAGAGAAGCAACCTGGAACTTACCAAGGAGGAATTTCCTGATAATTAGAATAATTTAACCAGTGGAACAGCTTGCCACTAGAAGTTGCGGGTGCTTCATCACTGGAGGTTTTCAAGAAGAGATTAGGCAGCCGTTTGTCCAGAATGGTGTAGGCACTCCTGCTTGAAGCAGGGGGTGGACTAAATGACCTCCAGGGTTCCTTCCAACTTTGTAATTCTTGTATTCTGTATTCTATTTTCAACCTTGGCTGTTCTCCTTGGGGTTGTTGGCCATTGCAGACCGGGTCTTATTTTCGGGGAAACACGGTAGCAGTGAAAATTCTGATCCCAAGTATAGTCGTAAGTCGAGGACGACCCGTCGGTATCTCACTTTCAGGGTTTGGCTTGATTTTTTTTTTTAAACAAAAACTCTGAGTAAGGAGGCTGCTTGAATTCTGCAACGGCTTCTCCATTTTCTTCCCGGCAGGATTTGTTCTACGAAGACGACGATCTTAGGAAGGTGAAAAAACCCAGACGGAAACTCACCTCCGCTTCTGCCATCACTCGGGTGAGTCATGTTGGACCTCATAGCAAGACTTATATACCGCTTCACAGCACTTTTACGGCCTCTCTAAGCGGTTTATAGAGTCAGCATATTTGCCCCCCAACAAATCCGGATCCTCCTTTTACTGACCTCGGAAGGATGGAAGACTGAGTCTACCTTGAACTAGTCAGGATCGAACTGCTGGCAGTCAGTAGAGCCTGCAATGCTGCATTCTAACCACTGGGAGGGAGGGAAGGAAGGAGGGAAGGAAGGAATAGAGCATGAGAGAGGATTGAAGGAAGGAAGGAATAGAGCATGAGGGAGGGAGGGAGGGAGGGAAGGAAGAGGGAGCATGAGGGAGGGAAGGAAGGAATAGAGCATGAGGGAGGGAAGGTTGAAGGAAGGAATAGAGCATGAGGGAGGGAAGGAAGGAGGGAAGGAAAGAAGGAATAGAGTGGGAGGGAGGGAGGAATAGAGCATGAGGGAGGGAAGGAAGGAGGGAGGGAAGGAAGGAAGGAATAGAGTGGGAGGGAGGAAGGAATAGAGCATGAGGGAGGATTGAAGGAAGGAAGGAATAGAGCATGTGGGAGGGAGGGAGGGAGGGAAGGAAGAGGGAGCATGAGGGAGGGAAGGAAGGAATAGAGCATGAGGGAGGGAAGGTTGAAGGAAGGAATAGAGCATGAGGGAGGGAAGGAAGGAGGGAAGGAAAGAAGGAATAGAGTGGGAGGGAGGGAGGAATAGAGCATGAGGGAGGGAAGGAAGGAGGGAGGGAAGGAAGGAAGGAATAGAGTGGGAGGGAGGAAGGAATAGAGCATGAGGGAGGATTGAAGGAAGGAAGGAACATGAGGGAGGGTTGAAGGAAGGAATAGAGCATGAGGGAGGGAAGGAAGGAGGGAAGGAAAGAAGGAATAGAGTGGGAGGGAGGAAGGAATAGAGCATGAGGGAGGGAGGGAGGGAGGGAAGGAAGAGGGAGCATGAGGGAGGGAAGGAAGGAATAGAGCATGAGGGAGGGAAGGTTGAAGGAAGGAATAGAGCATGAGGGAGGGAAGGAAGGAGGGAAGGAAAGAAGGAATAGAGTGGGAGGGAAGGAAGGAATAGAGCATGAGGGAGGGAGGGAGGGAGGGAAGGAAGAGGGAGCATGAGGGAGGGAAGGAAGGAATAGAGCATGAGGGAGGGAAGGTTGAAGGAAGGAATAGAGCATGAGGGAGGGAAGGAAGGAGGGAAGGAAAGAAGGAATAGAGTGGGAGGGAGGGAGGAATAGAGCATGAGGGAGGGAAGGAAGGAGGGAAGGAAAGAAGGAATAGAGTGGGAGGGAGGAAGGAATAGAGCATGAGGGAGGATTGAAGGAAGGAAGGAACATGAGGGAGGGTTGAAGGAAGGAATAGAGCATGAGGGAGGGAAGGAAGGAAGGAATAGAACATGAGGGAGGGTTGAAGGAAGGAATAGAGCATGAGGGAGGGAAGGAAGGAGGGAAGGAAAGAAGGAATAGAGTGGGAGGGAGGAAGGAATAGAGCATGAGGGAGGATTGAAGGAAGGAAGGAACATGAGGGAGGGTTGAAGGAAGGAATAGAGCATGAGGGAGGATTGAAGGAAGGAAGGAACATGAGGGAGGGTTGAAGGAAGGAATAGAGCATGAGGGAGGATTGAAGGAAGGAAGGAATAGAACATGAGGGAGGGTTGAAAGGAATAGAGCATGAGGGAGGATTGAAGGAAGGAAGGAATAGAGCATGAGGGAGGGAGGAAGGGAGGGAAGGGAGGGAGCATGAGGGAGGGTTGAAGGAAGGAATAGAGCATGAGGGAGGGAAGGAAGGAGGGAAGGAAAGAAGGAATAGAGTGGGAGGGAGGAAGGAATAGAGCATGAGGGAGGATTGAAGGAAGGAAGGAATAGAGCATGAGGGAGGATTGAAGGAAGGAAGGAATAGAACATGAGGGAGGGTTGAAGAAAGGAATAGAGCATGAGGGAGGGAAGGAAGGAGGGAAGGAAAGAAGGAATAGAGCATGAGGGAGGATTGAAGGAAGGAAGGAGTAGAGCATGAGGGAGGATTGAAGGAAGGAAGGAATAGAGCATGAGGGAGGATTGAAGGAAAGAAGGAATAGAGCATGAGGGAGGGAAGGAAGGGAGCATGAGGGAAGGTTGAAGGAACCCTCAAGCCTTACTCTCGAGGAGACCTCCTCCTGAGGAGCCACTCCTGCCTTTTGGCAGCTCTGCGCACCCGTGTATTGAGAAAAGGCTCCTCCTCTTCGTCCTCTTCACTTAAGGGAGCTTCTGGAGGTCCTGAAGGTCCTGGCTGAATCCCGGCCTCTGGCACCACATCTTCTCCAGCCTCCTCACTGTCCGACTCGAGCACCAGCTGCACAGGCTGCTGGCGCAGCACCACACCAGCCTCCTCGCTGTCGGAATCAGCTACTAGCTGCACAGGCTGCTGACGGGCCACAACATTGCTTTCCACCTGGCTCTTTGCGGGTGGGTGGGTGGGAGGGGGAAGCATGGGCTGTGTATGCATTGCCAAATTTTGGCTTCTCTCGGCCCGGGTCCCTCGCCCGGCTCTTTCTCTAACAGGCAACCCATCCCTCTTTTTCACAGCAGCCAAATATTAAGCAGAAGTTTGTGGCTTTGCTGAAAAGGTTCAAAGTCTCGGATGAGGTAAGCGGGGCCAGGTTTTAGATTTCTATTTCACTCACTTGACCGTTAAAAAAAGGAAAAAGGGGAAAAAAAAATCGGTGTTAAATGGGCTTTTGGGCTCTGGGGTGGGCGGAGCGGATTTCTTTGCAAATGTAGATTTCGTACGGAGGGTGGTGGGGAAAAAAAAAAACTCCACAAACGGACTCCTTAATATCGTCCTCTTCCTGCCGAGAAAGGAGTGCCTGAGACTTAAGAAAGGAGGTTTTGGGGTTTTTATGTCCGTCTGCAAAAGCTAGAAGGGGGTTTAGTTGGCGGTAGCTTCGGGCTAGCTTTTGGTTAACCAATTACGGTTTTTTGGCGCACGTGAGGCCAAACCCATAGAGGGCACCGGGAAATCCCACCGAGTCCCAATTCTTTATTTGCTGAGGGACAGAATCTTGCCAGACTAAAGCTATTGCCTTTTAACATAAGTGTTTTCCAATCTTGGCAGCTTGATGGAAGGACTTCAACTCCCAGAATTCTCCTTCCTTCCTCCCTCCCTCCCTCTTTCTCTTCCCTTCTTTTCCTCTTCCTTCCTTCCTTCCTTCCTCCCTCCCTCCCTTTCTCTTTTCCTTCCCTTCTTTTCTCCTTCCTTCCTCCCTCCCTTCCTCTTTCTCTTTCCCTTCCCTTCTTTTCTCCTTCCTTCCTTCTGCTCCCTCCCTCCCTCTTTCTCTTTCCCTTCCCTTCTTTTCCCCTTCCTTCCTTCCTCCCGCCCTCCCTCTTTCTCTTCCCCTTCCCTTCTTTTCTTCCTTCCTTCCTTCCTTCTTTCTTCTTCCCTCCCTCCCTCTTTCTCTTTCCCTTCCCTACTTTTCTCCTTCCTTCCTTCCTCCCGCCCTCCCTCTTTCTCTTTCCCTTCCCTTCTTTTCCTCTTCCTCCCTCTCTCCCTCTTTCTCTTTCCCTTCCCTTCTTTTCTCCTTCCTTTTCCTCCCTCCCTCCCTCTTTCTTTTTCCCTTCCCTTCTTTTCTCCTCCCTCCCTCCCTCCCTTTCTCTTTTCCTTCCCTTCTTTTCTCCTTCCTCCCTCCCTCCCCAGCCACAATGATTTGTTTAACAATCCCCTCAAAAAAGTAAAAAAAAATTGGGTGCAACTCACTCAACTATGGCCTGGCTTAGTATCCTAAATTCTGGTCCCTCGTAAGCCGAGTCCCCGTCCCCCCCATGTGAAACGAAGGCATGAAAACGTTTCCTCGGAGCGTTGAGCCCCCCCCCCCATCCTGACCGCGAACCCTTTTTCTCCACCAGGTGGGCTTCGGCTTAGAACACGTTTCTCGGGAGCAGATCCGGGAGGTGGAAGAAGACTTAGACGAGCTTTACGACAGCCTGGAGATGTACAATCCCAGCGACAGCGGTCCCGAGATGGAGGATACGGAGAGCATCCTCAGCACCCCCAAGCCCAAACTCAAGTAAGCGCTGCGGGGGAGTTCTGGGAAATCGAAGGGGGCCGAACGGAGGAAGCCATGACGTCTGCCCACCGTCTCGACCCTTTTCGGAAAATGTCCCAAGAAATGAAATTTGGAGGGGAACTAACAGGGGACACGCTTGGATTTTTATGAGCTGAGGTGGCGCAGTGGTTAGAGGGCAGTACTGCAGGCTACTTCTGCTGACTGCCGGCTGCCTGCAATTTTGGCAGTTCGAATCTTCACCAGGCTCAAGGTTGACTCAGCCTTCCGTCCTTCCAAGGTCAGTAAAATGAGGACCCAGATTGTTGGGGGCGAACCGCTAAGAGAGGGCTGTGAAGCACTGTAAAGCAGTATATAAGTGCTATTGCGATAGAAAGAGAGAGAGAGAGAGAGAGAGAGAGAGAGAGAGAGAGAGAGAGGTAGCTAGCTAGCTAGGGAGAGAGAGAGATGATAGATAGATAGATAGATAGATAGATAGATAGATAGATAGATAGATAGATAAGAAAGAGAGAGATACTGATAGAGATTGATAGGTAGCTAGTTAGCTAGCTTGGGGGGGAGAGAGAGATGATAGATCGATCGATCAATAGATAGATATAGATGATAGATAGATAGATATAGATGATAGATAGACAGACAGACAGACAGACATAGATAGATAGATGATAGATAGATAGATAGATAGATAGATAGATAGATGATAGATATGAGAGAGAGAGATACTGATAGAGATTGATAGTTAGATAGCTAGTTAGCTAGCTAGGGGGAGAGAGAGAGAGAGATGATAGATCGATCGATCGATAGATATAAATGATAGACAGAGAGAGAGAGAGATACTGATAGAGATTGATAGGTAGCTAGCTAGCTAGGGGGAGAGAGAGATGATAGATCAATAGATAGATAGATAGATAGATAGATAGATAGATTAGATAGATAGATAGATAGATAGATCGATAGATCGATAGATCGATAGATAGATAGATAGATAGATAGATAGATAGATAGATAGATAGATAGATAGATATGGATGGATGGATGGATATGGATGGATGGATGGATGGATGAGCGAGCAGTAGTTAGAGTGCAGTACTGCAGGCTAATCCTGCCTGCCTGCCAGCTGCCTGCAATTTGGCAGTTCGAATCTTCCCCAGGCTCAAGGTCGACTCAGCCTTCCGTCCTTCCGAGGTGGGTAAAATGAGGACCCAGATTGTTTGGAGGGCAAGAGGCTGATTCCGTAAACCGCTTAGAGAGGGCTGTGAAGCTCTGTGAAGCGGTATAGAAGTCTAAGTGCTGTGGCTATTTCCAGGGAGATTTCTAACCTTGTGGTCTTTCCGAAGTTTTCCTTAGTGGGGGGGGGGACCTTCTCCTGCTGCTCTTGGGAAAATTTGGGACCATCGTCCATTCATTCCTCTTGATTTTTGGCAGCCGCCTGACCCCGCTCTGCTCTTGTTTTCCAGGCCTTTCTTTGAAGGAATGTCCCAGTCCAGTTCTCAGACAGAAATTGGAAGCCTGAACAGCAAAGGAAGCCTCGGGAAGGACACCACCAGCCCAGTAAGTCGACAGAAAACAACAACAACAACAACAGGAAAATATCCACCCGGACGTTAGAAATTATTGCAATTCCAGCAGGAAAATAAGATATGTTTTCCCTATCCTGACAAGGCAGCACTGTATAAGGTAGTCCTTGACTTACGAACATTCGTTTAGCGACCGTTCCACGTTACAACAGCCACCGAAAAAAAATGGCGTACGACCGTCGGTCACACTTAACGCCCACTGCAGAATCCCCGCGGGTCACGTGATCAAAATTCGGACGCTTGGCAAGTGGCTCGTATTTACGACGGTTGCAGTGATCACGTGATTTCCCCCTTTTGCGACTTCCTGATGACCGGAGTCAGTGATTCAGTTAACAACGGTGGCAAGGAAGGTCGTAAAACGGGGCAAAGCTCACTTAGCTATCTCACCCAGTAAGGGAAAATTTGGGGCTCAGTTCTGGTCATAAGTCAAGGATTACCTATACGCAGCAAACTGCTGTAGACATTAAGTCCTCAACTTACGGCGGTTCATTTAGCAACCATTCAGAGTTACAAGAACACTGAAAAAAGTGATGTACGACCATTTTTCACACTTAACGACCATTGCAGCATTCCCATGGTCATGCGATCAAAATTCGGACGCTTGGCCACCGACTCATATTTATGACGGTCGCAGCATCCCGGGGGTCACGTGATCCCCTATTGCGACCTTCTGATCAGCCAAGTCAAGGGGGAAGGCCGATTCATTTAACAACTGGGTGACTGACTTATCAACTGCAGTGGTTCACTTAACCACTGAGGCAAAAAAAGGTCTTAAAACTTGGCAAAACTCGCTTAACCAACTTCTCACTTAACACCAGAAATGTTGGGCTCAATTGTGGTCGTAAGTCAAGGACTTCCTGTATATCTTTCTTAAGTAGAGGGGCCTGCCTGCCTCAATGCAAATGTCAACTCGCAAAGCATCCCTGGCCTGCTCTCGAGTCGCCATAGGCAAGGGGGATGGGAAACCGATGAAGCAGCATGGCAGCCAAAAACAGAAGTACATTCCAGACATATCTCTCTCAAGGCTGTCTCCCAGGGTTACCCACAGCGGCCGAGGGAAGTGATCTCTACAATCCGAGAAATTACTCTGGTGGCGAATGTGATTGATGACACACCCTGGGGGGTGGGGGGGAAACAGGGTCATGATTTGGGGCGTAAATTACGTGGAGTCAGAGCTGGCTTCACTTGGGAACGTGCCCACATGAAGCTCCTAATAAATAACTGGATTTCTTTGGAAGCATCCATCTGAACCCTGACAGCGAATATCTTGAATTGCCACCTTCTGGATATGTGGTTTGTTTGTTTTTTATTTTTAATATCCTTTTTTCTTTTTCTCCTTCACATCCAATCCAGATCGAAGCCTCCTCTGGGGACAAACTCAAACCGAATCGGACCAAAATCATGGACGACAACATCAACGAAACAGATATTCTGGTAAGCGCTTAGGAAGTAGCGGATTCTCTTTGGTTTCCTTGGGGGCGGGGAGGAAACAAATCAGCACTGAACGTGTCTTTTCCCCGTTTGTCTAGGAAGGGAACGAGCAGGACACTTATGGGGACCTCTCCAACACCTTAATTATCCCCGAAAAAGTCAAGACGCCAATGAAAACGAGCAAGGGGGACCTTCAAAGCATGGCCTCACCCAGGTTGGTTTCGTTGACTTCATTGATTCGCCCTCGGGCCATATCAAGAAGGCAGAGTTCCAGACACCAAATTATTACTCAAATCGGAGAAAACCAATTTAAAATGGAATTGGATGAAATATGACTTAAAATGAAAATTGGAATAAAATACAGTTTAAAATGAAAGAAAATACAATCATTTTAGATGATAGATAGATAGATAGATAGATAGATAGATAGATAGATAGATAGATAGATAGATAGATAGATATTGTAGATAGACAGAAGATAGAGAGAGAGAGAGAAGGTGAAGAGATAGATAGATAGATAGATAGATAGATAGATAGATAGATAGATAGATATTGTAGATAGACAGAAGATAGAGAGAGAGAGAGAAGGTGAAGAGAGAGATGATAGATAGATAGATAGATAGATAGATAGATAGATAGATAGATAGATAGATAGATAGATAGATAGATATTGGTTCTTTGGTTATTCGAGTTTTCTCCCGCGTAAAATTGGAGGTTTCTTGGCAACGTTTCGATGAAGTCTCATTTGTCATCTTCAGGCTGGTGTCTTCGGCTTCGTGCTTCTAGGAGCAATAGATAGATATTGTAGATAGACAGAAGATAGAGAGGGAGAGAGAGAAGGTGAAGAGAGAGATGATAGATGATAGATAGATAGATAGATAGATAGATAGATAGATAGATAGATAGATGATAGATAGATATTGTAGATAGACGAGAGAGAGAGAGAGAGAGAAGGTGAAGAGATAGATAAATGATAGATAGATAGATAGATAGATAGATAGATAGATAGATAGATAGATAGATAGATAGATATTGTAGATAGACAGGAGAGAGAGAAAAGGTGAAGAGATAGATAGATAGATAGATAGATAGATAGATAGATAGATAGATATTGTAGATAGACAGAAGATAGAGAGAGACATACAAGCACCCAAATTTTGATCATGTGACTGGGGAAGCTGCGACAGTCCTGAATATGAGGACCGGTTATAAGTCCTTTGTTTTCCAGTGCCGATGTAACTTCAAAGTGTCGCTAAACAAACGATTGTAAGTCAAGGACTACCCCTTTTTGGCTCCTGTTGTCAAGAAGAAGCAACCTCAGACTTCCCCTCCAGTTGTGGCGTCACTTGGATTATCCTCCCTGAGTTTTTACAGCACTAAGTTTTTTAACTAACGTGTTTCTTCTTATCGGTGACAGCAAAATGGACAGCACCGTGCACACCCCCCGTCAGAAACGCAGCACCCCGCTCAAGGAACGTCAGCTTTCCAAGCCGCTGAGCGAAAGGACCAACAGCTCCGACAGCGAAAGGTCCCCGGATTTATGTCACAGTACACAGGTGAGCTATGACTACGATGCCGCTTACCAGTTCAGGACCCCCTTCAGCGGATTTGGGGAGAAAGGATGAGGGTGGCAGGAACAGAATTAACTTCCTCTCTTGAAGCAGCTTTCAGTTGGAGTAAGGATGGGGTGGGGAATCTGCTCTGCTGCGCTCTACACCCCTGGTTTCATATTAGAATGAGGAAATGTTCTTCCGGATCTGATGAGTGGGTCTGGAATTGGGTAGTGCCTTGCCTTTCATGGAGTTGAGTTGGCTTAGCTTGCCTTGCGTTGAGTTGACTTGAGTTGAGTTGGCTTAGCTTGCCTTGCCTTGAGTTGAGTTGACTTGTTGAGTAGAGTTGAGTTGAGTTGCCTTGCCTTTCATTGAATTGAGTTGTGTTGGCTTAACTTGCCTTGTGTTGAGTTGATGTTGAGTTGAGTTGGCTTAACTTGCCTTGCATTGAGCTTAGTTGACTTGTTGAGTTGACTTGTTGAGTTGAGTTGAATTGAGTTGCCTTTTGTTGAGTTGAGGTGTATTGAATTGAGGTGGCTTAACTTGCCTTGCATTGAGTTGAGTTGAGTTGTTGAGTTAAGTTGCCTTGCCTTTCGTCGAGTTGAGTTGGCTTAACTTGCCTTGCATTGAGTTGAGTTGAGTTGTTGAGTTAAGTTGCCTTGCCTTTCGTCGAGTTGAGTTGGCTTAACTTGCCTTGCATTGAGCTGAGTTGATAAGTTAAGTTGACTTGACTTGACTTGCTAAGTTGGGTTGTATTGAATTAAGGTGGCTTAACTTGCCTTCATTGAGTTGAGTTGACTTGTTGACGTTGAGTTGAGTTGAGTTGCATTGCCTTTCATTGAGTTGAGTTGAATTGAGTTGGCTAAACTTGCCTTGTATTGAGGTGACTTGCTGAGTAGAATGTTAGAGAGTATCCTCTGGATCAGCTTTTTGTGACTGGCTACACTTCTGAAGCATTCAGACAGCAAGTTACAACAACCTTCAGGGTTCCCATTTGATGAAGATTTTGTTTGATGAAGATTTCGTGAAAATCGTACACGAAAGTCACAGTTAGTACTCCTAGTTGTGTGGACTACCCCAAAGGGCTGGGAGCCCTTCAAAACCTGCCTGCTTTTCTCCACCCAGATTCCTCGCAAGGTCGTTTACGACCAGCTGAATCATATCCTCGTGTCGGATGCCGCACTGCCCGAAAACGTGATCCTGGTGAACGCCGTAGACTGGCAAGGCCAGGTAAGTCACTGGTTCTCTTTACGGCAACTCAGCTGGCAAAAGTTGACGGTGATTTGAGAAATTATTATTTCATGACTTTTGCCGAAACCCAATTTCCACTTCTCAAACCTGAAGACCTGGAAGGAAGACCTGTGTGTGCCTGCACACAGATGTTACCTAGCTGGGTCACAAAACCTCTGCGAGAAAACTACCGAAGTCCGAGAGCACCAAGGACCCTTCATTTCAACCCCGAGCTGCCAATATTCTCTTTTATTGTGTCACTTGTCCTCTTCCATCTTCCCTGACTCTTCACATCGCCCAGTTTCGGGTCAGCATTCGGGGCTCAAGACCCCGTACAGGACCCTGGTATTCGGGGAGCTGGTTGAATTCTTATATTACAAACCATTGTAAAAATACGAGTTCCCGGTATATTAGTAAAGAAAGAAGCAGACATTCTGCGAGCTCCGGAACTTAAAATTTTAAAATTTTATTCTACTAAGCTTTCGTCAGCCATCTGCTGACATCGTCAGAGTATTAAACTACCATTACAGATATCTCTGCCTTATAAATATAATATATATATAATATATATTATATATATAAGGTGCAGGGCAGGATGTCCTTGACTCTCTTAGAAAGGAATGTTATTATGACTACATATCACCCTGGCTCCATAGAATTCCCCCTCCCAGTTTCCCACAATAGGAAATGTTGTGGGGCTGAAGAGGCAACGAAAAAGATGGCTTCCAGGTCTGACATGTTGATTAATCCTCGGGAAGAGGTTTTGCACAGCAGCTGTATCGGCCACAAGCCACGTCCTGCCTCTAGCCTGACTGCATCTTTGTTTTTGTTTCTAGTACGTCGCCGATCTCCTCCAAGATCAGAAGAAACCCGTGGTCTGCACCTGCTCCACTGTCGAAGTGCAAGCCGTCCTCTCTGCCCTCCTCACCCGGATCCAGAGATAGTGAGTTCACTGAAAGTCCCGTCGGTCACTTTGGCCTCCCTCACGACTGGCAGTTTTTAGAAGGAAGGTTGATAGGTTATAAAATCCTGGTCCTGATTGGAGGTTCTCTCTGTTACAAAGAGAGGCTGGACTACAGATTCCCCCCATCAATCGGTCCATCCGTCCATCCATCCATCTATCTATCATTCTATCATCTATCTATCTATCTATCTATCTATCTATCTATCTATCTATCTATCTATCATTCTATTATCTATCTATCTATCTATCCCATCTATCTATCTATCTATCTATCTATCTATCTATCATTCTATTATCTATCTATCTATCTATCTATCATTCTATTATCTATCTATCCCATCCATCCATCCATCCATCCATCCATCCATCCATCTATCTATCTATCTATCTATCTATCTATCTATCTATCTATCTATCATTCTATTATCTATCTATCTATCTATCCCATCCATCCATTCATCCATCTATCATTCTATTATCTATCTATCTATCTATCTATCATTCTATTTATCTATCTATCTATCCCATCCATCCATTCATCCATCTATCTATCATTCTATTATCTATCTATCTATCTATCTATCCCATCTATCTATCTATCTAATCTATCTATCTATCTATCTATCTATCTATCTATCTATCTATCTATCTATCATTCTATTATCTATCTATCTATCTATCCCATCCATCCATTCATCCATCTATCTATCTATCATTCTATTATCTATCTATCTATCATTCTATTATCTATCTATCCCATCCATCCATCTATCATTCTATTATCTATCTATCTATCCCATCCATCCATCCATCCATTTTTCTTTCTCTCTCTACAGCTGCAATTGCAATTCCTCCATGCCGCGTCCCGTGAAGGTGGTGTCCGTCGGGGGCCAAAGCTACCTGAGTGCCATTTTGAGGTTTTTCGTGAAGCAGCTGGCCAACAAGACGTCGGACTGGCTCAACCACATGAGATTCCTCATCATCCCTCTAGGTAACAGAATTACAGCCTGATTGCTAAAATCAGGGTCGGAGATTTATTGTCAGCACTGTTTCAACACTGGCATAGAGAGCAGAGGAGAGTGAGAGATAAACTCTGAAACTTTTGCCTGCTAAGTCCCTTTGAAGTCGGGTTGTCGTGGAAATCAGGGGAGGGGGCACATTCCTGGGAAATGACGAGAAAAAGTCTGAAGAATGACTTGGAAGGCAGCCAATGAGAAGCAGAGATTTGGGGATCGGAAAGGGAGGGACTGAGAGGCAAAAGGTCAGTCTTGTCCGCGTGGAGTCATGATCCGGTGGCTGTGCTCAATTAAAGAAAGATTTCCTTAAAGATTGGCAGTTTGGAAATTCATTTAATTTTGAGATAGCATCACAGTCTGACATTTATTTATTATTTATTTATTTATTTTATTTTGTCGCATTTCTATGCCGCCCCACTCCCAAGGGACTCTGGGCGGCTCAGGTGGATTATAAAAAGAGTCTCTCTAAGCCACGTCTTGGATCTGTCCTATAGATCCAAGGTTCTACATTTAGGCAAGAAAAACCAAATGCACAGGTACAGTATACCTCGTTCAATAGTAGTAACTGTGAGAGGGATCTTGGGAGTCTTAGTGGACAACCACTTAAATATGAGCCAGCCGTGTGCGGCAGCAGCCAAAAAAAGCCAACACAGTTCTAGGCTGCATCAACAGAGGGATAGAATCAAGATCACGTGAAGTGTTAATCCCGCTTTATAAGGCCTTGGTAAGGCCACACTTATGGAATACGGCATCCAGTTTTGGTCGCCACGATATAAAAAAGATGTGTTTGCAAGCTGGCCACTCGGTCTGTTTCAGCCTTCAGCCTAGATCGAGAAATGTTTTTTTTTTAATCAAAACATTTTGCACTTGCATTTTTTTTGCAAAACATGCATTTGTATTTGCAACTCGCATTTCCGCTTTTTCTCCATCTCTGCCTGCCTTTTTTGTTGATAAACGTCCTTGTGTTCCTCCGCCAGGATCTCACCCGGTCGCGAAATACATGGGCTCCGTCGACAGCCGATACAGCAATATGTTTTTAGACACCTCGTGGCGTGACCTCTTCAGCAAACCTGAACCACCTGCGATAGGTAAGAAGAAGCTCTTTCCCGAAATCTCTTTTTCATCCCTTTTGCTCCAGTCTCTCTCCACCTGGATTCTTGTTCCGGGGACATTTGAGTCAAATTTAGCATAGGAGGCTCCAAAAATGATTTGGTTATCTCCCTCCTGTCCTAGTTAATGTTCATTTTGGGACTCCCAAGGCAAGGACATAAGATCATTTAGCCCAGGGGTGTCAAACTCGCAACGTCACGTGACATATTGCGACCTTTTCCCCCCTTCGCTAAACAGGGCGTGGGCGTGTCCAGCGCGTGACGCATCCAGCCCGTGAGCCGCGAGTTTGACAGTCCTGATTTAGCCAATTGTAGGAGATGACCAGGCTGAAGCTGTTGGGAGGCGTCAAGTGTCTCATCAGCCTCGAATCCCTTCATGCCCATAAGAGATCGAAATCCAGCTCACCTTGAATTCTTATCTACCGTCAATTTGCTTTGACCGATGAGTAGTTCAGATTCTTGTGGAGAGCTTTAGCCCATAGTGAATCTATACATAGGTAGTCCTCGACTTACCGGACATGTTGCAATTCGCTTGACAATTGCGGTGATTCCCTTAACAACTGGGGCAACTGAAGTATCAGGCTCAATTGTCATAAGTCGACAACTTCCCGTACTGTGGGAACCATTAGGGGAGACGCTGTCTTCACCCTCTTTCTCTCACACATACTATGCAGGCTGAGTTGTCTCTTACGTTTCTTTTCTTTTTTAAAGTTTTTTTTTAATTTTTAACTTAAATATTCCATCTTCCATTAAACAGTGTGCGTCTGGGTACAAATATCTGTGCCATAACAATCAAAATTTACAACAGTATTCATTACATTGATATTGATTCTCTAATCTTCAATAATAATAAAGAGCATAATACATCTATTTATTTCTCCCTCTTAACATATCTTCTAATAACATAATAATATTAAATATAATAATCTTAATAGTCATATTAGTAAGTTAATAAGTAACCCATTCCTCGATCTATATACAAATTTACATATCTCCTATTTCATTATATATCAGGTATACAGTATTTTACTTCCTAACTAACTATGCATGTATTTAATAAACTTATATTACATTCACAAGTTCAACATACACTGAATATACATATACATTGATATATTGATATACATTGATATATACATTTCCAGACATTCGTTTTCCCTTGTTTTTGGCATTCTTCCTCTTATTAACTTGATTTTGACGTAAATGTTAGAAACCAGAGACGTTGAGCAATGTCCATTGTTTTACTTTTAAAACTAATAAAAATATTTAATTAAAAAAAAAAAGTCAAATCCGTAAGAGTCATCATATTGTTTACTTCTCTCTCTTCACGTCTTTTCTATATTTCACTGATCTCCAATTGTTTCTATTTTTATTCTCCAACCATTCATAAAATAACCCCCATGTCCAAAAAGCCCTACTAAGCAGGTATGTACAAAAGTGTAAAGGCTATTGCTTAAAAGCATTGTAAGCCGCCCTGAGTCTCCGGAGAAGGGCGGCATATAAATCAAACTAATAAATAAATAAATAAAATAAATGTCGTATAATATCCAGTTTGTTCTTTCTCCTTTATACCAAGCGTTACTCTATTCATTTCTGCACATTCCGATATTTTCCTAATATTAGAGTAAGATAGTCTAATATCTTACTTTTATGAGATTTCCCCCTCCTTCCTGGAGAATCCCCCCCTCCTCACTACCTCCCGTCCCATCATCCTTGGCCGCGACCTGGAAGGGAAATAGAGGCTCCAGGTTTCCTTTTCAACCCACCTGACCTGTTTTGGGGGGTTTTTTTCCCCCCGTCTTCCCCCAGAACCCCTGGATGTGGTGGGACGGATCACCCAGTATGTGAACGGAGCCAATGTCACTCACCAGCTGCCCGTGGCGGAAGCCATGTTGACCTGCAAACACAAATTGTAAGTTCTGGCACGACGCCACTTTCAATAAGCCGAAGAAATAAAAACAAAGGCGAGCGAAGGTAGCCGGTGGGATGAGCCGGGATCCTGTTTGGCCAAAGAGCTTCTCGGTCCGTCAATCAGATCGTTACACGCGCCCCCCCCCCAATGACCCGGCGGTTCTCTTGAGATCGCTCGCTGCAACTCCTTGGGCACTAAGCAGAGGGTGGTCTCCGAAGCTCACGAGCCACGTATTAAACCCGGCTTGTGAATGCCAGGCGTAGACCGGTGAAGGGTGATGCAGAGGGGAAGGATAATTGAGCAAAAGCTAAGCTCAGGTTTCCTGCTGTTTAGGTGCAAGCAGGTAATTCAGATCCATTCTTTCTCCCTCCCTCCCTCCCATCATCCATCCTTCCTCCTTCCTTCCTTCCTTCCTTCCTCCCTCCCTCCAACCATCCTTCCTTCCTCCCTCCCTCCTTCCCATCACCTTTCCTCCTTCCCTCCCTCCCATCATCCTTCCTTCCTCCCTCCCTCCTTCCCATCACCTTTCCTCCTTCCCTCCCTCCCATCATCCTTCCTTCCTCCCTCCCTCCCTTCCTCCAATCACCTTTCCTCCTTCCCTCCCTCCCATCATCCCTCCTTCCTTCTTTCCTCCCTCCCTCCCTCCTTCCTTCCTCCTTCCCTCCCTCCCATCCCCTTTCCTCCTTCCCTCCCTCCCATCATCCTTCCTTCCTCCCTCCCTCCCTCCTCCCTCCCTTCCTCCCATCACCTTTCCTCCTTCCCTCCCTCCCATCATCCATCCTTCCTTCCTCCCATCACCTTTCCTCCTTCCCTCCCTCCCATCATCCATCCATCCTCCCTCCTTCCTTCCTCCTTCCCTCCCTCCTTCCTCCCTCCTTCCCTCCCTTCCTCCAATCACCTTTCCCCCTTCCCTCCCTCCCATCATCCCTCCTTCCTCCCTCCCTTCCTTCCTCCCTCCCTCCCTCCTTCCTTCCTCCTTCCCTCCCTTCCATCACCTTTCCTCCTTCCCTCCCTCCCATCATCCTTCCTCCCTCCCTCCTTCCTTCCTTCCTCCCATCACCTTTCCTCCTTCCCTCCTTCCCATCATCCATCCTTCCTCCCTCCCTCCCTCCTTCCTTCCTTCCTCCTTCCCTCCCTTCCATCACCTTTCCTCCTTCCCTCCCTCCCATCATCCTTCCTTCCTTCCTCCCTCCTTCCTTCCTTCCTCCCATCACCTTTCCTCCTTCCCTCCCTCCCATCATCCATCCTTCCTCCCTTCCTTCCTTCCTTCCTTTCCTCCCTCCCTCCCTCCCTCCCTCCCTGTTTTCATGGGGCACAAAAAGCATAGTATTACAAGTACAAGGCAGTGCCGAAAACCGGTGTGCACATGCGCGCCGGCCAGCTGATTGTCGGGTGCCCATGCGCGCCAGAACCCGGGAAGCTCGGCTTTTCCAGAGCGTGGGCCCGACGAGCGTGGGCCCGCGCGACGTTTCCATGTGGCCTTTCAGGCACTCGGCGCCGAACAGGTTCGCCATCACTGCTCTAGAGGGATGTTAAACATCAGTTTATTGGTCGAAATAACCACTTCTTCCTTTTTTTCTTTTTTTTTTTTTCCGTCTGCAGCCAAGATGAAGATTCCTACCAGAAGTTCATCCCTTTCATTGGGGTAAGACAAGCTTAAGACTCTCGGGCCATTTGGAAAACAGGTTTCAGGTTTCAGGCGGCTTCGGGCCCAAATCCACTTGCCCAGGTGTGAACGAAAAAAAAGAAAAAAAAAAGAAACCCAGCTTTGGGGAGCCAAAAATTAGACAGCTGGGTGTCCTTGATTGCCTTTGCTAACCCCGCTGGCTCTCTCGCCCGTCCCCGTTGCCAGGCGGACGCCGACGGGAAGTTGTGGCCGAAACCCAAAAGGTGCCTCAAATTAGGAGGCAAGATCTAATTGAGCTCGGGCTAATTTTATCCTTTCTAGGCCAAGGGCTTGGCAGGAGACCAGAAGGGATCCATCATCGGCGGCCAATTCCGGCCTGTTGTATCGGAAGATATCACAAACTGTTATTAACACACATAGACACACACACACACACACACACAAAGCTTCTTTACACTTTCTGTCAATCCAGGGTGTTCGCAAACATTTTTGGGCATGGTGCATCGGCTAATTGGTTTGCAAGCTTGAGGGGCTGGCGATCACAAAAAGATGTGGGTTTTTTTTTTTAAATTATATATTTTTACCTCAACTTTATTGTTTTTATAAATAATTCAAGGGGGCAAACGTATCATTCCTTCTTCCTTCCTTCTGTTTTCCCCACAACAACAGCCCTGCAAAGTGGGTGGGACTGAGAGGGAGGACCGGCCCAAAGACACCAAGCCAACTTTCATGCCTTAGGCGGGACTAGAATTCTCCGTCTCCTGGTGATTGGCCCAAGGTCAACCAGTCAGTTTTCATGCTTTTAGGCAGGACTAGAACTCACTGTCACCTGGGGATTGGCCCAAGGTCAGGCAGCTGGCTTTCATCCATTAGGCAGGACTAGAACTCACTGTCACCTGGTGATTGGCCCAAGGTCAGCCAGCTTACTTTCATCGATTAGGCAGGACTAGAACTCACTGTCACCTGGTATGGCCCAAGGTCACCCATCTTTCATGCCTTAGGTGGGACTAGAACTCACTGTCACCTAGTGACTGGCCCAAGGTCAGCCAGCTGGCTTTCATCCCTTAGGTAGGACTAGAAGTCCCAGTGTCCTGGTGATTGGCCCAAGGTCAGCTAGCTTACTTTCATCCATTAGGCAGGACTAGAACTCACTGTCACCTGGTGTGGCCCAAGGTCACCCATCTTTCATGCCTTAGGTGGGACTAGAACTCACTGTCACCTGGTGATTGGCCCAAGGTCATCCAGCCAGCTTTCATGCCTAAAGCGGGACTAGAACTCACTGTCTCCTAGTGACTGGCCCAAGGTCAGGCAGCTGACTTTCATCCCTTAGGTAGGACTAGAACTCACTGTCACCTGGTGATTGGCCCAAGATCACCCAGCCAGCTTTCATGGCTTAGGCGGGACTAGAACTCACTTCACCTAGTAATTGGCCCAAAGTCAACCAGCCGGCTTTCGTGCCTTCGGCAGGGCTAGAACTCACTGTCTCCTGGTCACTCAATTGACTTTCAGGCCTTAGGTGGAACTAGAACTCACCTTCCCCCGGTCGCTGGGCCTCCACCTTCACCATGACACCAATCTGCCTTTCTTCTTGTTTGTCGTTATTTATAGTTATTGATCGACAAATGCATAAAACCCCTTGAGTCAAGCCAAGGTCAAGTAGCGCTTCACCAAAGCGCCAGGCGCGGTCAATGCCGTAAGAATAATTTAAAAAGAGCTATATATATAATTAACAGTTTTTTAAAAAAAAAAAAACCCAAAGAAAGCCAAATGGATCGAACATTTCTGGCACGAAAAGCTCTGCAGCACTCAAGTCCCATTTTATTATTTTTCTTTTTAATAAGAAAAATAAATAAATAAGAAGAATAGGGGCTATCCTGGATAACTCCCCTTGGAGCTCCGATTAGCGCCTGGCCTTTGCACCTTCCGCCGTGAATTAAAAACTTGACTTTTCAAATCCTTTGACCCTGGACTGATGGGGTTTTAAGGGTTAAATTTTAATTTTTTTTTTTAAATTTTAGATTTTATTTTGTATTGTGGCTTAGTGTTTTTATTATTGTGAGCCGCCCTGAGTCCATTGGGGGATAGGCATATAAGCCGAATAAAATAAAATAAAATAAAATAAAATAAAATAAAATTAAAATAAAATAAAATAAAATAAAATAAAATAAAATAAAATAAAATAAAATAAAATAAAATAAAATAATAAAATAAAATAAAATAAAATAAAATAATAAAATAAAATAAAATAAAATAAAATAAAATAAAATAATAAAATAAAATAAAATAAAATAAAATAAAATAAAATAAAATAATAAAATAAAATAAAATAAAATAAAATAAAATAAAATAAAATAATAAAATAAAATAAAATAAAATAAAATAAAATAAAAAAATAAAAAAATAAAATAAAATAAAATAAAATAAATAAAATAATAAAATAAAATAAATAAAATAAAATAAATAAAATAAAATAAAATTATAAAATAAAATAAAATAAAATAATAAATAAAATTAAAAAATTAAAAAATGAAATAAAATAAAATTATAAAATAAAATAAAATAATAAAATAAAATAAACCACCCCCCTCTCCCCAAACCACCACCGCCTTTAGGATGGTTGCGACAGCTTCGTGAAAAATAAATATTTCCCCCCCCCCTCGCTTGCCCTCTCCGCACAGTTAACCTGCGTTAAGCTCGTGACTTGCTCAGAGAAGCGGAAGGTTGGAGCAATGAAAGAGAGAAGTTGCCCCCAAATTGCCCACATTTGGGCCATAAAGGACCAGGCTAACAGCTGCAGGAAGGAAAAGAAAAAAAAGGACAAAAAAAACCCAGCGTCTCTTTGAGTTTTTTAACGGGAGAGTTTGTGATGCTGCTCACAAACACACCCAGACAAAAGAGGATGTCTGGGTCCTCTTTTTAAAAAGCCTCGCTCTGCAGCCTTGCTTTCCACTTCAGACTCCTTAAAAATGCACTTCAGAAATTAATGTCTTTCTTTCTGTAGAGGCCACTTGGCGGTGGCTCAAAAATTATCTTCCCTCTAACCCTTCCTTCCTTCCTTCCGTCCTCCCTCCTCTCTAATCTTTCCTCCCTCACTTGCTCACTCACTCTAACCCTCCCTTCCTTCCTCCCTCTTCTCTAATCCTTCCTTCCTCCTCTCTAATCTTTCCTTCTTTCTTTCTTTTTCTTTTCCTTCCTTCCTTTGCTGCCCGAGGAAAAAACGCGTGATGCCGCGGTCAGAAAAAAAGCTGCCCAGGAGCAAAAAAAATTTTTTTTCTCAAATGTAAAAACGGATGTTAGGATGAGGTTCGGGGTGGAATTCCATGTTTAAAAATGTTATTATTAGCTGTTTTTAAAAATCGAGTGTTTTTGCTAACAGAGGAAGAAAACGCGTGATGCCGCGGTCAGAAAAAAAGGTGCCCAGGAGCAAAAAAATTTTTTTCCTCAAATGTAAAAAGGGATGCTAGAATGTGATTCGGGGTGGAATTCCATGCTTAAAAATGTTATTATTAGCTGTTTTTAAAAATTGAGTGTTTTTGCTGCCCAAGGAAAAAAACCCATGATGCCGCGGTCAGAAAAAAAGCTGCCCAGGAGCAAAAAATTTTTTTTCCCTCAAATGTAAAAAGGGATGCTAGAATGTGATTCGGGGTGGAATTCCATGCTTAAAAATGTTATTATTAGCTGTTTTTAAAAATCGAGTGTTTTTGCTGCCCGAGGAAAAAACGCGTGATGCCGCGGTCAGAAAAAAAGCTGCCCAGGAGCAAAAAAAATTTTTTTCCCAAATGTAAATACGGATGCTGGAATGTGTTTCGGTGTGGAATTCCATGTTTAAAAATATTATTATTAGCTGTTTTTAAAAATTGAGTGTTTTTGCTGCCCGAGGAAAAAACGTGTGATGCCGCGGTCAGAAAAAAAGCTGCCCAGGAGCAAAATAATTTTTTTTTCTCAAATGTAAAAATGGATGCTGGAATGTGATTCGGGGTGGAATTCCATGTTTAAAAATATTATTATTAGCTGTTTTTAAAAATCGAGTGTTTTTGCTGCCCGAGGAAAAAACACGTGATGCCGCGGTCAGAAAAAAAGCTGCCCAGGAGCCAAAAATTTTTTTTTCTCAAATGTAAAAATGGATGCTGGAATGTGATTCGGGGTGGAATTCCATGTTTAAAAATATTATTATTAGCTGTTTTTAAAAATCGAGTGTTTTTGCTGCCCGAGGAAAAAACGCGTGATGCCGCGGTCAGAAAAAAAGCTGCCCAGGAGCCAAAAATTTTTTTTTCTCAAATGTAACTACGGATGTTAGGATGTGGTTCGGGGTGGAATTCCATGTTTAAAAATATTATTATTAGCTGTTTTTAAAAATCGAGTGTTTTTGCTGCCCGAGGAAAAAACGCGTGATGCCGCAGTCAGAAAAAAAGCTGCCCAGGAGCAAAAAAAAATTTTTTCCCAAATGTAAATACGGATGCTGGAATGTGTTTCGGTGTGGAATTCCATGTTTAAAAATATTATTATTAGCTGTTTTTAAAAATTGAGTGTTTTTGCTGCCCGAGGAAAAAACACGTGATGCCGCGGTCAGAAAAAAAGCTGCCCAGGAGCAAAAAAATTTTTTTTTCTCAAATGTAAAAATGGATGCTGGAATGTGATTCGGGGTTGAATTCCATGTTTAAAAATATTATTATTAGCTGTTTTTAAAAATCGAGTGTTTTTGCTGCCCGAGGAAAAAACACGTGATGCCGCGGTCAGAAAAAAAGCTGCCCAGGAGCAAAATAATTTTTTTTTCTCAAATGTAAAAATGGATGCTGGAATGTGATTCGGGGTTGAATTCCATGTTTAAAAATATTATTATTAGCTGTTTTTAAAAATTGAGTGTTTTTGCTGCCCGAGGAAAAAACGTGTGATGCCGCGGTCAGAAAAAAAGCTGCCCAGGAGCAAAATAATTTTTTTTTCTCAAATGTAAAAATGGATGCTGGAATGTGATTCGGGGTGGAATTCCATGTTTAAAAATATTATTATTAGCTGTTTTTAAAAATCGAGTGTTTTTGCTGCCCGAGGAAAAAACACGTGATGCCGCGGTCAGAAAAAAAGCTGCCCAGGAGCAAAAAAATTTTTTTTTCTCAAATGTAAAAATGGATGCTGGAATGTGATTCGGGGTTGAATTCCATGTTTAAAAATATTATTATTAGCTGTTTTTAAAAATCGAGTGTTTTTGCTGCCCGAGGAAAAAAACGCGTGATGCCGCGGTCAGAAAAAAAGCTGCCCAGGAGCAAAAAAAAATTTTTTTTCTCAAATGTAAAAATGGATGCTGGAATGTGATTCGGGGTGGAATTCCATGTTTAAAAATATTATTATTAGCTGTTTTTAAAAATCGAGTGTTTTTGCTGCCCGAGGAAAAAACACGTGATGCCGCGGTCAGAAAAAAAGCTGCCCAGGAGCAAAAAAATTTTTTTTTCTCAAATGTAAAAATGGATGCTGGAATGTGATTCGGGGTGGAATTCCATGTTTAAAAATATTATTATTAGCTGTTTTTAAAAATCGAGTGTTTTTGCTGCCCGAGGAAAAAAACGCGTGATGCCGCGGTCAGAAAAAAAGCTGCCCAGGAGCAAAAAAATTTTTTTTTCTCAAATGTAAAAATGGATGCTGGAATGTGATTCGGGGTGGAATTCCATGTTTAAAAATGTTATTGTTAGCTGTTTTTAAAAATCGAGTGTTTTTGCTCCCAGAGGAAGAAAACGCGTGATGCCGCGGTCAGAAAAAAAGCTGCCCAGGAGCAAAAAAATTTTTTTTTTCTCAAATGTAACAACGGATGCTGGAATGTGATTCGGGGTGGAATTCCATGTTTAAAAATGTTATTGTTAGCTGTTTTTAAAAATCGAGTGTTTTTGCTGCCCGAGGAAAAAACACGTGATGCCGCGGTCAGAAAAAAAGCTGCCCAGGAGCAAAAAATTTTTTTTTTCTCAAATGTCAAAATGGATGCTGGAATGTGATTCGGGGTGGAATTCCATGTTTAAAAATATTATTATTAGCTGTTTTTAAAAATCGAGTGTTTTTGCTGCCCGAGGAAAAAAACGCGTGATGCCGCGGTCAGAAAAAAAGCTGCCCAGGAGCAAAAAACATTTTTTTTTCTCAAATGTAAAAATGGATGCTGGAATGTGATTCGGGGTGGAATTCCATGTTTAAAAATATTATTATTAGCTGTTTTTAAAAATCGAGTGTTTTTGCTGCCCGAGGAAAAAACACGTGATGCCGCGGTCAGAAAAAAAGCTGCCCAGGAGCAAAAAATTTTTTTTTTCTCAAATGTAAAAATGGATGCTGGAATGTGATTCGGGGTGGAATTCCATGTTTAAAAATATTATTATTAGCTGTTTTTAAAAATCGAGTGTTTTTGCTGCCCGAGGAAAAAAACGCGTGATGCCGCGGTCAGAAAAAAAGCTGCCCAGGAGCAAAAAAAATTTTTTTTTCTCAAATGTAAAAACGGATGCTGGAATGTGATTCGGGGTGGAATTCCATGTTTAAAAATGTTATTATTAGCTGTTTTTAAAAATCGAGTGTTTTTGCTGCCCGAGGAAAAAACGCATGATGCCGCGGTCAGAAAAAAAGCTGCCCAGGAGCCAAAAATTTTTTTTTCTCAAATGTAACTACGGATGTTAGGATGTGATTCGGGGTGGAATTCCATGTTTAAAAATATTATTATTAGCTGTTTTTAAAAATCGAGTGTTTTTGCTCCCAGAGGAAGAAAACGCGTGATGCCGCGGTCAGAAAAAAAGCTGCCCAGGAGCAAAAAATATTTTTTTTTCTCAAATGTAACAACGGATGCTGGAATGTGATTCGGGGTGGAATTCCATGTTTAAAAATATTATTATTAGCTGTTTTTAAAAATCGAGTGTTTTTGCTGCCCGAGGAAAAAACACGTGATGCCGCGGTCAGAAAAAAAGCTGCCCAGGAGCAAAAAAATTTTTTTTCCTCAAATGTAAAAAGGGATGTTAGGATGTGATTCGGGGTGGAATTCCATGTTTAAAAATATTATTATTAGCTGTTTTTAAAAATCGAGTGTTTTTGCTGCCCGAGGAAAAAACGCGTGATGCCGCGGTCAGAAAAAAAGCTGCCCAGGAGCAAAAAATTTTTTTTTCTCAAATGTAACAACGGATGCTGGAATGTGATTCGGGGTGGAATTTCATGTTTAAAAATATTATTATTAGCTGTTTTTAAAAATCGAGTGTTTTTGCTGCCCGAGGAAAAAACACGTGATGCCGCGGTCAGAAAAAAAGCTGCCCAGGAGCAAAAAAATTTTTTTTTCTCAAATGTAAAAATGGATGCTGGAATGTGATTCGGGGTGGAATTCCATGTTTAAAAATATTATTATTAGCTGTTTTTAAAAATCGAGTGTTTTTGCTGCCCGAGGAAAAAAACGCGTGATGCCGCGGTCAGAAAAAAAGCTGCCCAGGAGCAAAAAATTTTTTTTTTCTCAAATGTAAAAATGGATGCTGGAATGTGATTCGGGGTGGAATTCCATGTTTAAAAATATTATTATTAGCTGTTTTTAAAAATCGAGTGTTTTTGCTGCCCGAGGAAAAAACGCGTGATGCCGCGGTCAGAAAAAAAGCTGCCCAGGAGCAAAAAAAAATTTTTTTTCTCAAATGTAAAAACGGATGCTGGAATGTGATTCGGGGTGGAATTCCATGTTTAAAAATGTTATTATTAGCTGTTTTTAAAAATCGAGTGTTTTTGCTGCCCGAGGAAAAAACGCATGATGCCGCGGTCAGAAAAAAAGCTGCCCAGGAGCCAAAAATTTTTTTTTCTCAAATGTAACTACGGATGTTAGGATGTGATTCGGGGTGGAATTCCATGTTTAAAAATATTATTATTAGCTGTTTTTAAAAATCGAGTGTTTTTGCTCCCAGAGGAAGAAAACGCGTGATGCCGCGGTCAGAAAAAAAGCTGCCCAGGAGCAAAAAATATTTTTTTTTCTCAAATGTAACAACGGATGCTGGAATGTGATTCGGGGTGGAATTCCATGTTTAAAAATATTATTATTAGCTGTTTTTAAAAATCGAGTGTTTTTGCTGCCCGAGGAAAAAACACGTGATGCCGCGGTCAGAAAAAAAGCTGCCCAGGAGCAAAAAAATTTTTTTTCCTCAAATGTAAAAAGGGATGTTAGGATGTGATTCGGGGTGGAATTCCATGTTTAAAAATATTATTATTAGCTGTTTTTAAAAATCGAGTGTTTTTGCTGCCCGAGGAAAAAACGCGTGATGCCGCGGTCAGAAAAAAAGCTGCCCAGGAGCAAAAAAAATTTTTTTTTCTCAAATGTAAAAACGGATGCTGGAATGTGATTCGGGGTGGAATTCCATGTTTAAAAATGTTATTATTAGCTGTTTTTAAAAATCGAGTGTTTTTGCTGCCCGAGGAAAAAACGCGTGATGCCGCGGTCAGAAAAAAAGCTGCCCAGGAGCAAAAAAATTTTTTTTTCTCAAATGTAAATACGGATACTGGAATGTGATTCGGGGTGGAATTCCATGTTTAAAAATATTATTATTAGCTGTTTTTAAAAATCGAGTGTTTTTGCTGCCCGAGGAAAAAACACGTGATGCCGTGGTCAGAAAAAAAGCTGCCCAGGAGCAAAAAAATTTTTTTTCTCAAATGTAACAACGGATGCTGGAATGTGATTCGGGGTGGAATTTCATGTTTAAAAATATTATTATTAGCTGTTTTTAAAAATCGAGTGTTTTTGCTGCCCGAGGAAAAAACACGTGATGCCGCGGTCAGAAAAAAAGCTGCCCAGGAGCAAAAAAATTTTTTTTCCTCAAATGTAAAAAGGGATGTTAGGATGTGATTCGGGGTGGAATTCCATGTTTAAAAATATTATTATTAGCTGTTTTTAAAAATCGAGTGTTTTTGCTGCCCGAGGAAAAAACGCGTGATGCCGCGGTCAGAAAAAAAGCTGCCCAGGAGCAAAAAAAAATTTTTTTTCTCAAATGTAAAAACGGATGCTGGAATGTGATTCGGGGTGGAATTCCATGTTTAAAAATGTTATTATTAGCTGTTTTTAAAAATCGAGTGTTTTTGCTGCCCGAGGAAAAAACGCGTGATGCCGCGGTCAGAAAAAAAGCTGCCCAGGAGCAAAAAAATTTTTTTTTCTCAAATGTAAATACGGATGCTGGAATGTGATTCGGGGTGGAATTCCATGTTTAAAAATATTATTATTAGCTGTTTTTAAAAATCGAGTGTTTTTGCTGCCCGAGGAAAAAACACGTGATGCCGCGGTCAGAAAAAAAGCTGCCCAGGAGCAAAAAAATTTTTTTTTCTCAAATGTAAAAATGGATGCTGGAATGTGATTCGGGGTGGAATTCCATGTTTAAAAATATTATTATTAGCTGTTTTTAAAAATCGAGTGTTTTTGCTGCCCGAGGAAAAAAACGCGTGATGCCGCGGTCAGAAAAAAAGCTGCCCAGGAGCAAAAAAAAATTTTTTTTCTCAAATGTAAAAATGGATGCTGGAATGTGATTCGGGGTGGAATTCCATGTTTAAAAATATTATTATTAGCTGTTTTTAAAAATCGAGTGTTTTTGCTGCCCGAGGAAAAAACACGTGATGCCGCGGTCAGAAAAAAAGCTGCCCAGGAGCAAAAAAATTTTTTTTTCTCAAATGTAAAAATGGATGCTGGAATGTGATTCGGGGTGGAATTCCATGTTTAAAAATATTATTATTAGCTGTTTTTAAAAATCGAGTGTTTTTGCTGCCCGAGGAAAAAAACGCGTGATGCCGCGGTCAGAAAAAAAGCTGCCCAGGAGCAAAAAAAATTTTTTTTCTCAAATGTAAAAATGGATGCTGGAATGTGATTCGGGGTGGAATTCCATGTTTAAAAATGTTATTGTTAGCTGTTTTTAAAAATCGAGTGTTTTTGCTGCCCGAGGAAAAAACGCGTGATGCCGCGGTCAGAAAAAAAGCTGCCCAGGAGCCAAAAATTTTTTTTTCTCAAATGTAACTACGGGTGTTAGGATGTGATTCGGGGTGGAATTCCATGTTTAAAAATATTATTATTAGCTGTTTTTAAAAATCGAGTGTTTTTGCTGCCCGAGGAAAAAACGTGTGATGCCGCGGTCAGAAAAAAAGCTGCCCAGGAGCAAAAAAAATTTTTTTTTCTCAAATGTAAAAACGGATGCTGGAATGTGATTCGGTGTGGAATTCCATGTTTAAAAATGTTATTATTAGCTGTTTTTAAAAATCGAGTGTTTTTGCTGCCCGAGGAAAAAACGCGTGATGCCGCGGTCAGAAAAAAAGCTGCCCAGGAGCCAAAAATTTTTTTTTCTCAAATGTAACTACGGATGTTAGGATGTGGTTCGGGGTGGAATTCCATGTTTAAAAATATTATTATTAGCTGTTTTTAAAAATCGAGTGTTTTTGCTGCCCGAGGAAAAAACGCGTGATGCCGCGGTCAGAAAAAAAGCTGCCCAGGAGCCAAAATTTTTTTTTTCTCAAATGTAACTACGGATGTTAGGATGTGGTTCGGGGTGGAATTCCATGTTTAAAAATATTATTATTAGCTGTTTTTAAAAATCGAGTGTTTTTGCTGCCCGAGGAAAAAACGCGTGATGCCGCGGTCAGAAAAAAAGCTGCCCAGGAGCAAAAAAATTTTTTTTCCCAAATGTAAATACGGATGCTGGAATGTGTTTCGGTGTGGAATTCCATGTTTAAAAATATTATTATTAGTTGTTTTTAAAAATCGAGTGTTTTTGCTGCCCGAGGAAAAAACACGTGATGCCGCGGTCAGAAAAAAAGCTGCCCAGGAGCAAAAATTTTTTTTTTCTCAAATGTAAATACGGATGCTAGAATGTGATTCGGGGTGGAATTCCATGTTTAAAAATATTATTATTAGCTGTTTTTAAAAATCGAGTGTTTTTGCTCCCAGAGGAAGAAAACGCGTGATGCCGCGGTCAGAAAAAAAGCTGCCCAGGAGCAAAAAATATTTTTTTTTCTCAAATGTAACAACGGATGCTGGAATGTGATTCGGGGTGGAATTCCATGTTTAAAAATATTATTATTAGCTGTTTTTAAAAATCGAGTGTTTTTGCTGCCCGAGGAAAAAACACGTGATGCCGCGGTCAGAAAAAAAGCTGCCCAGGAGCAAAAAAATTTTTTTTCCTCAAATGTAAAAAGGGATGTTAGGATGTGATTCGGGGTGGAATTCCATGTTTAAAAATATTATTATTAGCTGTTTTTAAAAATCGAGTGTTTTTGCTGCCCGAGGAAAAAACGCGTGATGCCGCGGTCAGAAAAAAAGCTGCCCAGGAGCAAAAAAAATTTTTTTTTCTCAAATGTAAAAACGGATGCTGGAATGTGATTCAGGGTGGAATTCCATGTTTAAAAATGTTATTATTAGCTGTTTTTAAAAATCGAGTGTTTTTGCTGCCCGAGGAAAAAACGCGTGATGCCGCGGTCAGAAAAAAAGCTGCCCAGGAGCAAAAAAATTTTTTTTTCTCAAATGTAAATACGGATGCTGGAATGTGATTCGGGGTGGAATTCCATGTTTAAAAATATTATTATTAGCTGTTTTTAAAAATCGAGTGTTTTTGCTGCCCGAGGAAAAAACACGTGATGCCGCGGTCAGAAAAAAAGCTGCCCAGGAGCAAAAAATTTTTTTTTCTCAAATGTAACAACGGATGCTGGAATGTGATTCGGGGTGGAATTTCATGTTTAAAAATATTATTATTAGCTGTTTTTAAAAATCGAGTGTTTTTGCTGCCCGAGGAAAAAACACGTGATGCCGCGGTCAGAAAAAAAGCTGCCCAGGAGCAAAAAAATTTTTTTTCCTCAAATGTAAAAAGGGATGTTAGGATGTGATTCGGGGTGGAATTCCATGTTTAAAAATATTATTATTAGCTGTTTTTAAAAATCGAGTGTTTTTGCTGCCCGAGGAAAAAACGCGTGATGCCGCGGTCAGAAAAAAAGCTGCCCAGGAGCAAAAAAAAATTTTTTTTCTCAAATGTAAAAACGGATGCTGGAATGTGATTCGGGGTGGAATTCCATGTTTAAAAATGTTATTATTAGCTGTTTTTAAAAATCGAGTGTTTTTGCTGCCCGAGGAAAAAACGCGTGATGCCGCGGTCAGAAAAAAAGCTGCCCAGGAGCAAAAAAATTTTTTTTTCTCAAATGTAAATACGGATGCTGGAATGTGATTCGGGGTGGAATTCCATGTTTAAAAATATTATTATTAGCTGTTTTTAAAAATCGAGTGTTTTTGCTGCCCGAGGAAAAAACACGTGATGCCGCGGTCAGAAAAAAAGCTGCCCAGGAGCAAAAAAAATTTTTTTTCTCAAATGTAAAAATGGATGCTGGAATGTGATTCGGGGTGGAATTCCATGTTTAAAAATATTATTATTAGCTGTTTTTAAAAATCGAGTGTTTTTGCTGCCCGAGGAAAAAAACGCGTGATGCCGCGGTCAGAAAAAAAGCTGCCCAGGAGCAAAAAAAAATTTTTTTTCTCAAATGTAAAAATGGATGCTGGAATGTGATTCGGGGTGGAATTCCATGTTTAAAAATATTATTATTAGCTGTTTTTAAAAATCGAGTGTTTTTGCTGCCCGAGGAAAAAACACGTGATGCCGCGGTCAGAAAAAAAGCTGCCCAGGAGCAAAAAAATTTTTTTTTCTCAAATGTAAAAATGGATGCTGGAATGTGATTCGGGGTGGAATTCCATGTTTAAAAATGTTATTGTTAGCTGTTTTTAAAAATCGAGTGTTTTTGCTGCCCGAGGAAAAAACACGTGATGCCGCGGTCAGAAAAAAAGCTGCCCAGGAGCAAAAAAATTTTTTTTTCTCAAATGTAAAAACGGATGCTGGAATGTGATTCGGGGTGGAATTCCATGTTTAAAAATGTTATTATTAGCTGTTTTTAAAAATCGAGTGTTTTTGCTGCCCGAGGAAAAAACGCGTGATGCCGCGGTCAGAAAAATAGCTGCCCAGGAGCAAAAAAATTTTTTTTTTCTCAAATGTAAAAACGGATGCTGGAATGTGATTCGGGGTGGAATTCCATGTTTAAAAATATTATTATTAGCTGTTTTTAAAAATCGAGTGTTTTTGCTGCCCGAGGAAAAAACGCGTGATGCCGCGGTCAGAAAAAAAGCTGCCCAGGAGCCAAAAATTTTTTTTTCTCAAATGTAACTACGGATGTTAGGATGTGATTCGGGGTGGAATTCCATGTTTAAAAATATTATTATTAGCTGTTTTTAAAAATCGAGTGTTTTTGCTGCCCGAGGAAAAAACGCGTGATGCCGCGGTCAGAAAAAAAGCTGCCCAGGAGCAAAAAAAATTTTTTTTTCTCAAATGTAAAAACGGATGCTGGAATGTGATTCGGGGTGGAATTCCATGTTTAAAAATGTTATTATTAGCTGTTTTTAAAAATCGAGTGTTTTTGCTGCCCGAGGAAAAAACGCGTGATGCCGCGGTCAGAAAAAAAGCTGCCCAGGAGCCAAAATTTTTTTTTTCTCAAATGTAACTACGGATGTTAGGATGTGGTTCGGGGTGGAATTCCATGTTTAAAAATATTATTATTAGCTGTTTTTAAAAATCGAGTGTTTTTGCTGCCCGAGGAAAAAACGCGTGATGCCGCGGTCAGAAAAAAAGCTGCCCAGGAGCCAAAAATTTTTTTTTCTCAAATGTAACTACGGATGTTAGGATGTGATTCGGGGTGGAATTCCATGTTTAAAAATATTATTATTAGCTGTTTTTAAAAATCGAGTGTTTTTGCTCCCAGAGGAAGAAAACGCGTGATGCCGCGGTCAGAAAAAAAGCTGCCCAGGAGCAAAAATTTTTTTTTTCTCAAATGTAACTACGGATGCTAGAATGTGATTCGGGGTGGAATTCCATGTTTAAAAATATTATTATTAGCTGTTTTTAAAAATCGAGTGTTTTTGCTGCCCGAGGAAAAAAACGCGTGATGCCGCGGTCAGAAAAAAAGCTGCCCAGGAGCAAAAAAAATTTTTTTTTCTCAAATGTAAAAATGGATGCTGGAATGTGATTCGGGGTGGAATTCCATGTTTAAAAATATTATTATTAGCTGTTTTTAAAAATCGAGTGTTTTTGCTGCCCGAGGAAAAAACACGTGATGCCGCGGTCAGAAAAATAGCTGCCCAGGAGCAAAAAAATTTTTTTTTCTCAAATGTAAAAATGGATGCTGGAATGTGATTCGGGGTGGAATTCCATGTTTAAAAATATTATTATTAGCTGTTTTTAAAAATCGAGTGTTTTTGCTGCCCGAGGAAAAAAACGCGTGATGCCGCGGTCAGAAAAAAAGCTGCCCAGGAGCAAAAAAATTTTTTTTTCTCAAATGTAAAAATGGATGCTGGAATGTGATTCGGGGTGGAATTCCATGTTTAAAAATATTATTATTAGCTGTTTTTAAAAATCGAGTGTTTTTGCTGCCCGAGGAAAAAACGCGTGATGCCGCGGTCAGAAAAAAAGCTGCCCAGGAGCAAAAAAAATTTTTTTTTCTCAAATGTAAAAACGGATGCTGGAATGTGATTCGGGGTGGAATTCCATGTTTAAAAATGTTATTATTAGCTGTTTTTAAAAATCGAGTGTTTTTGCTGCCCGAGGAAAAAACGCATGATGCCGCGGTCAGAAAAAAAGCTGCCCAGGAGCCAAAAATTTTTTTTTCTCAAATGTAACTACGGATGTTAGGATGTGATTCGGGGTGGAATTCCATGTTTAAAAATATTATTATTAGCTGTTTTTAAAAATCGAGTGTTTTTGCTCCCAGAGGAAGAAAACGCGTGATGCCGCGGTCAGAAAAAAAGCTGCCCAGGAGCAAAAAATATTTTTTTTTCTCAAATGTAACAACGGATGCTGGAATGTGATTCGGGGTGGAATTCCATGTTTAAAAATATTATTATTAGCTGTTTTTAAAAATCGAGTGTTTTTGCTGTCCGAGGAAAAAACACGTGATGCCGCGGTCAGAAAAAAAGCTGCCCAGGAGCAAAAAAATTTTTTTTCCTCAAATGTAAAAATGGATGCTGGAATGTGATTCGGGGTGGAATTCCATGTTTAAAAATATTATTATTAGCTGTTTTTAAAAATCGAGTGTTTTTGCTGCCCGAGGAAAAAACGCGTGATGCCGCGGTCAGAAAAAAAGCTGCCCAGGAGCAAAAAAAATTTTTTTTTCTCAAATGTAAAAACGGATGCTGGAATGTGATTCGGGGTGGAATTCCATGTTTAAAAATGTTATTATTAGCTGTTTTTAAAAATCGAGTGTTTTTGCTGCCCGAGGAAAAAACGCATGATGCCGCGGTCAGAAAAAAAGCTGCCCAGGAGCCAAAAATTTTTTTTTCTCAAATGTAACTACGGATGTTAGGATGTGATTCGGGGTGGAATTCCATGTTTAAAAATATTATTATTAGCTGTTTTTAAAAATCGAGTGTTTTTGCTCCCAGAGGAAGAAAACGCGTGATGCCGCGGTCAGAAAAAAAGCTGCCCAGGAGCAAAAAATATTTTTTTTTCTCAAATGTAACAACGGATGCTGGAATGTGATTCGGGGTGGAATTCCATGTTTAAAAATATTATTATTAGCTGTTTTTAAAAATCGAGTGTTTTTGCTGTCCGAGGAAAAAACACGTGATGCCGCGGTCAGAAAAAAAGCTGCCCAGGAGCAAAAAAATTTTTTTTCCTCAAATGTAAAAAGGGATGTTAGGATGTGATTCGGGGTGGAATTCCATGTTTAAAAATATTATTATTAGCTGTTTTTAAAAATCGAGTGTTTTTGCTGCCCGAGGAAAAAACGTGTGATGCCGCGGTCAGAAAAAAAGCTGCCCAGGAGCAAAAAAAATTTTTTTTTCTCAAATGTAAAAACGGATGCTGGAATGTGATTCGGGGTGGAATTCCATGTTTAAAAATGTTATTATTAGCTGTTTTTAAAAATCGAGTGTTTTTGCTGCCCGAGGAAAAAACGCGTGATGCCGCGGTCAGAAAAAAAGCTGCCCAGGAGCAAAAAAATTTTTTTTTCTCAAATGTAAATACGGATGCTGGAATGTTATTCGGGGTGGAATTCCATGTTTAAAAATATTATTATTAGCTGTTTTTAAAAATCGAGTGTTTTTGCTGCCCGAGGAAAAAACACGTGATTCCGCGGTCAGAAAAAAAGCTGCCCAGGAGCAAAAAATTTTTTTTTCTCAAATGTAACAACGGATGCTGGAATGTGATTCGGGGTGGAATTTCATGTTTAAAAATATTATTATTAGCTGTTTTTAAAAATCGAGTGTTTTTGCTGCCCGAGGAAAAAACACGTGATGCCGCGGTCAGAAAAAAAGCTGCCCAGGAGCAAAAAAATTTTTTTTCCTCAAATGTAAAAAGGGATGTTAGGATGTGATTCGGGGTGGAATTCCATGTTTAAAAATATTATTATTAGCTGTTTTTAAAAATCGAGTGTTTTTGCTGCCCGAGGAAAAAACGCGTGATGCCGCGGTCAGAAAAAAAGCTGCCCAGGAGCAAAAAAAATTTTTTTTTCTCAAATGTAAAAACGGATGCTGGAATGTGATTCGGGGTGGAATTCCATGTTTAAAAATGTTATTATTAGCTGTTTTTAAAAATCGAGTGTTTTTGCTGCCCGAGGAAAAAACGCGTGATGCCGCGGTCAGAAAAAAAGCTGTCCAGGAGCAAAAAAAATTTTTTTTTCTCAAATGTAAAAACGGATGCTGGAATGTGATTCGGGGTGGAATTCCATGTTTAAAAATATTATTATTAGCTGTTTTTAAAAATCGAGTGTTTTTGCTGCCCGAGGAAAAAACGCGTGATGCCGCGGTCAGAAAAAAAGCTGCCCAGGAGCAAAAAAATTTTTTTTTCTCAAATGTAAATACGGATGCTGGAATGTGATTCGGGGTGGAATTCCATGTTTAAAAATATTATTATTAGCTGTTTTTAAAAATCGAGTGTTTTTGCTGCCCGAGGAAAAAACACGTGATGCCGCGGTCAGAAAAAAAGCTGCCCAGGAGCAAAAAATTTTTTCTGAAATGTAACAACGGATGCTGGAATGTGATTCGGGGTGGAATTTCATGTTTAAAAATATTATTATTAGCTGTTTTTAAAAATCGAGTGTTTTTGCTGCCCGAGGAAAAAACACGTGATGCCGCGGTCAGAAAAAAAGCTGCCCAGGAGCAAAAAAATTTTTTTTCCTCAAATGTAAAAAGGGATGTTAGGATGTGATTCGGGGTGGAATTCCATGTTTAAAAATATTATTATTAGCTGTTTTTAAAAATCGAGTGTTTTTGCTGCCCGAGGAAAAAACGCGTGATGCCGCGGTCAGAAAAAAAGCTGCCCAGGAGCAAAAAAAATTTTTTTTTCTCAAATGTAAAAACGGATGCTGGAATGTGATTCGGGGTGGAATTCCATGTTTAAAAATGTTATTATTAGCTGTTTTTAAAAATCGAGTGTTTTTGCTGCCCGAGGAAAAAACGCGTGATGCCGCGGTCAGAAAAAAAGCTGCCCAGGAGCAAAAAAAATTTTTTTTTCTCAAATGTAAATACGGATGCTGGAATGTGATTCGGGGTGGAATTCCATGTTTAAAAATATTATTATTAGCTGTTTTTAAAAATCGAGTGTTTTTGCTGCCCGAGGAAAAAACACGTGATGCCGCGGTCAGAAAAAAAGCTGCCCAGGAGCAAAAAAATTTTTTTTTCTCAAATGTAAAAATGGATGCTGGAATGTGATTCGGGGTGGAATTCCATGTTTAAAAATATTATTATTAGCTGTTTTTAAAAATCGAGTGTTTTTGCTGCCCGAGGAAAAAAACGCGTGATGCCGCGGTCAGAAAAAAAGCTGCCCAGGAGCAAAAAAAATTTTTTTTCTCAAATGTAAAAATGGATGCTGGAATGTGATTCGGGGTGGAATTCCATGTTTAAAAATGTTATTGTTAGCTGTTTTTAAAAATCGAGTGTTTTTGCTGCCCGAGGAAAAAACACGTGATGCCGCGGTCAGAAAAAAAGCTGCCCAGGAGCAAAAAAATTTTTTTTTCTCAAATGTAAAAACGGATGCTGGAATGTGATTCGGGGTGGAATTCCATGTTTAAAAATGTTATTATTAGCTGTTTTTAAAAATCGAGTGTTTTTGCTGCCCGAGGAAAAAACGCGTGATGCCGCGGTCAGAAAAAAAGCTGCCCAGGAGCAAAAAAAATTTTTTTTTCTCAAATGTAAAAACGGATGCTGGAATGTGATTCGGGGTGGAATTCCATGTTTAAAAATGTTATTATTAGCTGTTTTTAAAAATCGAGTGTTTTTGCTGCCCGAGGAAAAAACGCGTGATGCCGCGGTCAGAAAAAAAGCTGCCCAGGAGCCAAAAATTTTTTTTTCTCAAATGTAACTACGGATGTTAGGATGTGATTCGGGGTGGAATTCCATGTTTAAAAATATTATTATTAGCTGTTTTTAAAAATCGAGTGTTTTTGCTGCCCGAGGAAAAAACGCGTGATGCCGCGGTCAGAAAAAAAGCTGCCCAGGAGCAAAAAAATTTTTTTTTTCTCAAATGTAAAAACGGATGCTGGAATGTGATTCGGTGTGGAATTCCATGTTTAAAAATGTTATTATTAGCTGTTTTTAAAAATCGAGTGTTTTTGCTGCCCGAGGAAAAAACGCGTGATGCCGCGGTCAGAAAAAAAGCTGCCCAGGAGCCAAAAATTTTTTTTTCTCAAATGTAACTACGGATGTTAGGATGTGGTTCGGGGTGGAATTCCATGTTTAAAAATATTATTATTAGCTGTTTTTAAAAATCGAGTGTTTTTGCTGCCCGAGGAAAAAACGCGTGATGCCGCGGTCAGAAAAAAAGCTGCCCAGGAGCCAAAAATTTTTTTTTCTCAAATGTAACTACGGATGTTAGGATGTGGTTCGGGGTGGAATTCCATGTTTAAAAATATTATTATTAGCTGTTTTTAAAAATCGAGTGTTTTTGCTGCCCGAGGAAAAAACGCGTGATGCCGCGGTCAGAAAAAAAGCTGCCCAGGAGCAAAAAAATTTTTTTTCCCAAATGTAAATACGGATGCTGGAATGTGTTTCGGTGTGGAATTCCATGTTTAAAAATATTATTATTAGTTGTTTTTAAAAATCGAGTGTTTTTGCTGCCCGAGGAAAAAACACGTGATGCCGCGGTCAGAAAAAAAGCTGCCCAGGAGCAAAAATTTTTTTTTTCTCAAATGTAAATACGGATGCTAGAATGTGATTCGGGGTGGAATTCCATGTTTAAAAATATTATTATTAGCTGTTTTTAAAAATCGAGTGTTTTTGCTGCCCGAGGAAAAAAACGCGTGATGCCGCGGTCAGAAAAATAGCTGCCCAGGAGCAAAAAAATTTTTTTTTCTCAAATGTAAAAATGGATGCTGGAATGTGATTCGGGGTGGAATTCCATGTTTAAAAATATTATTATTAGCTGTTTTTAAAAATCGAGTGTTTTTGCTGCCCGAGGAAAAAAACGCGTGATGCCGCGGTCAGAAAAAAAGCTGCCCAGGAGCAAAAAATTTTTTTTTTCTCAAATGTAAAAATGGATGCTGGAATGTGATTCGGGGTGGAATTCCATGTTTAAAAATGTTATTGTTAGCTGTTTTTAAAAATCGAGTGTTTTTGCTCCCAGAGGAAGAAAACGCGTGATGCCGCGGTCAGAAAAAAAGCTGCCCAGGAGCCAAAAATTTTTTTTTCTCAAATGTAACTACGGATGCTGGAATGTGTTTCGGTGTGGAATTCCATGTTTAAAAATATTATTATTAGCTGTTTTTAAAAATTGAGTGTTTTTGCTGCCCGAGGAAAAAACGTGTGATGCCGCGGTCAGAAAAAAAGCTGCCCAGGAGCAAAAAATTTTTTTTTTCTCAAATGTAAAAATGGATGCTGGAATGTGATTCGGGGTGGAATTCCATGTTTAAAAATATTATTATTAGCTGTTTTTAAAAATCGAGTGTTTTTGCTGCCCGAGGAAAAAAACGCGTGATGCCGCGGTCAGAAAAAAAGCTGCCCAGGAGCAAAAAAAATTTTTTTTTCTCAAATGTAAAAATGGATGCTGGAATGTGTTTCGGTGTGGAATTCCATGTTTAAAAATATTATTATTAGCTGTTTTTAAAAATTGAGTGTTTTTGCTGCCCGAGGAAAAAACGTGTGATGCCGGGGTCAGAAAAAAAGCTGCCCAGGAGCAAAAAAATTTTTTTTTCTCAAATGTAAAAATGGATGCTGGAATGTGATTCGGGGTGGAATTCCATGTTTAAAAATATTATTATTAGCTGTTTTTAAAAATCGAGTGTTTTTGCTGCCCGAGGAAAAAAACGCGTGATGCCGCGGTCAGAAAAAAAGCTGCCCAGGAGCAAAAAAAATTTTTTTTTCTCAAATGTAAAAATGGATGCTGGAATGTGATTCGGGGTGGAATTCCATGTTTAAAAATATTATTATTAGCTGTTTTTAAAAATCGAGTGTTTTTGCTGCCCGAGGAAAAAACACGTGATGCCGCGGTCAGAAAAAAAGCTGCCCAGGAGCAAAAAAAATTTTTTTTTCTCAAATGTAAAAATGGATGCTGGAATGTGATTCGGGGTGGAATTCCATGTTTAAAAATGTTATTGTTAGCTGTTTTTAAAAATCGAGTGTTTTTGCTCCCAGAGGAAGAAAACGCGTGATGCCGCGGTCAGAAAAAAAGCTGCCCAGGAGCAAAAAAATTTTTTTTTTCTCAAATGTAACAACGGATGCTGGAATGTGATTCGGGGTGGAATTCCATGTTTAAAAATATTATTATTAGCTGTTTTTAAAAATCGAGTGTTTTTGCTGCCCGAGGAAAAAAACGCGTGATGCCGCGGTCAGAAAAAAAGCTGCCCAGGAGCAAAAAAAAATTTTTTTTTCTCAAATGTAACTACGGATGTTAGGATGTGATTCGGGGTGGAATTCCATGTTTAAAAATATTATTATTAGCTGTTTTTAAAAATCGAGTGTTTTTGCTGCCCGAGGAAAAAAACACGTGATGCCGCGGTCAGAAAAAAAGCTGCCCAGGAGCAAAAAAAAATTTTTTTTCTCAAATGTAAAAACGGATGCTGGAATGTGATTCGGGGTGGAATTCCATGTTTAAAAATATTATTAGTCCTGTTGGCTTGTGGGGGAGAGAATAAAATATCCAAATTATATAGAGTTTTTTGTGTGTGTCTGTGTGTAAGGGTCCTCCCATAGGAAGGTTCGGCTTCCACCTGCAGGCTTCTGATCTGAAGAGGAGGGGGGGTAGGTTGGAAAAGGATTCACAGTCTGTGTCTCTTCCTCTTCCAGGTGGTGAAGGTGGGCCTCATTGAAGATTCACCTGCAGCAGCAGGTATTTATTTAAATTAAAACTCTGTTCCGTTCCGTTCTATTTTCTATTTTCTATTCCATAGTCTATTCCACATTCTATTTCATTATTCTGTTCTCTGCTATGCTCTGCTATACTATGACATTCCATATTTTCTATTCTATTCTATTCCATTCCATTCCATTCCATTCCATTCCATTCCATTATTCTATTCTATTCTATTCTATTCTATTCTATTCTATTCTATTCTATTCTATTCTATTCTATTCTATTCTATTCTATTCTATTCTATTCTATTCTATTCTATTCTATTCTATTCTATTCTATTCCATTCCATTCCATTCCATTCCATTCCATTCCATTCCATTCCATTATTCTATTCTATTCTATTCTATTCTATTCTATTCTATTCTATTCCATTCCATTCCATTCCATTCCATTATTCTATTCTATTCTATTCTATTCTATTCTATTCTATTCTATTCTTTTCTATTCTATTCTATTCTATTCTATTCTATTCTATTCTATTCTATTCTATTCCATTCCATTCCATTCCATTCCATTCCATTCCATTCCATTATTCTATTCTATTCTATTCTATTCTATTCTATTCTATTCTATTCTATTCTATTCTATTCTATTCTATTCTATTCTATTCTATTCTATCCCATCTTCTATATTCTATTCCTTATTCTCTTTTCTTTTCTTTTCTATATTCTCTTCTCTTCCGTTCCGTTCCGTTCCATTATTATTGTTAATTTTTATCCCGCCTTTATTATTTTTCTAAGACTGGCCTCACCCCAGGTGCCCCTTGCATCCAAATATTCATCGTCGCCTAGAAAATAGCCAGCCCGTCTTGATAATGGGGGGGGAAATGAGACCTCGATGGTATTTTATGCTTTCTGGAGTATAAAAAGAGGACTCGCGCCAGCTGGGGGATTCTGGGAATCGAAGTCCATATACACACCTTCAAGATGATAAAGCATCCCTGGGACAAAATCTTTCCTCCTTTCTTTCCTTCACAGGCGAGGGGGACGATTCCCCGGTCATCAGCCTCACCGTCCCCTCCACCTCTCCGCCTTCAACTTCGGGCCTCGCCAAGGATGTCTCTGCCACCCCACCGTCCTCCCCTTCGATGACCAGCGGCTTGGCTGTGGTGGGGTAAGTAAGTCAGGAGACACCAAGATTTTGGGCATGGCGGACGTTCTCTTCTCCTGGTCTTTGCGAAAGACTTCGGGTTGGACCCCCCACCCCTCCCAGGGGAATAATTTTCTTGCACTGCCCCCTAGGTATCTCAGTACTCATCATCCTCTATTAATGACCTCGTAATTCCTTGCGGGGTAGAGTCTGGGCAACTGAATGGAGCTACCTGAGTATTTACTGGCCGGATGCCCTTCCTATCACCAGTGCGGAGTTTTGTTCAGCAGATAATATTCTCATTGTGCCCAGAGAAAGAAATATCTGCCTCTAACTCACAGCCTCCTAATTGTGAGGCGTGAGCTTCATCTCTAGGCCACCGCACCACTCTAGGATGGATACTAAAGCAGCCCCCTAGATGACTTTAAAATCAGCACAGGTGGCCCCCAACTTATGACAATTCATTTAGTGACCGCTCGAAGTTAAAACGACAGTGGGAAAAAGTGACTTAGGACTGTTTTCACACAACCGTTGCTGCATTCCCCGCGGCCACGCAATCAAAATTCAGACACTTGACAACTTACTTATATTTATGACAGTCATAGTGTCCCGGAGGGGGGTGTATGTCACGCGATCCCCTTTTGCGGCCGCCTGACTAGCAAAGTCGAGGGGGAAGGGAGATTCACTTAACAAATCGGTTGCTGGCTTAAATGGCCTAAATCTATATATATAAAAGCGAAAACCACTCACGCCGTAATCACAAAATCTCCAGAACCGTAAAGCCTACAAACTTGAAATTTGCCACGTATGTTCCTCTTGGCTTCTAGGTGCTCGCTGAGAAAGGATTTTTCGAAATGACCATCAGAGCATTTGTATTTCCTATATTCTGATTAACACACGCTGATGCTAAGGAGTTAGACATTCTACTCCCACTCCCAACTTGAAAATAACTCTGGAGAGAAGGGGATAGGATAGGGGAGGCTTCTGTGGGGCAAGCCTCATGGAGAGAAGGGGAGAGGCTTCTATGGGACCAAGCCTGAGGGAGAGAAGAGGATAGGAGAGGCTTCTATGGGACCAGCCTGAGGGAGAGAAGAGGAGAGGCTTCTATGGGGCCAGCCTGAGGGAGAGAAGAGGAGAGGCTTCTATGGGGCCAGCCTGAGGGAGAGAAGAGGAAAGGCTTCTATGGGGCCAGCCTGAGGGAGAGAAGGGGAGAGGCTTCTATGGGGCCAGCCTGAGGGAGAGAAGAGGAAAGGCTTCTATGGGGCCAGCCTGAGGGAGAGAAGGGGAGAGGAGAGGCTTCTATGGGGCCAGCCTGAGGGAGAGAAGGGGGATAGGATAGGGGAGGCTTCTGTGGGGCAAGGCTGAGGGAGGGAAGGGGAGAGGCCGATCGTAACTACTCATTAATTTTCAAGCTGTAAGTGTCGATTTATCAAACCCCATCACATAGTTTTGTAGCGGAGCATGGGTATCCAGCTAGCCAAAAACTGCCTGAAAACAGCCCGAAAAACGGCCTGAAACTGGTCTGATAGCAGCCCGAAAAATGGCCATTTTTCAGACCGTTTTCAGGTTGTTTTCCGGCACACTGGCGGCCACGAAGACCAGCTGGCTGGCACGCATGTGCGAGCTGGAAACCAGAAGAGCAGCTGGCAACGGCGTACGTGCCCACAGAGAGGACTCTGTGTGCTACCTCTGACATACGACTGTAGGGTTTCCTCTTGCCTAAGCAGGGGGCTGGACTAGAAGACCTCCAAGGTGCCTTCCAACTCTGTTATTCTAAGCCTTCCTGGAATAGACCAGGCAGGGGAAAAAAACAAGCCCCCGATCGGATGGGCTTAAATTCTACTTTATTGTAAAGGCTTCCTTTTCACTGAACCTCGCAAGTCTGAAAGCACCCATCTCCCGCTGTCTCTTTTCCAGCCTGAGAAGTTACGGCGGCTCCTTTCTGAGTCTCTTTCTCTGCCCGTTATACAGCTGTGGGCTAGGCTCCCTCTTATCTGATCCTTCCCTAGGCAGCATCCTTTCCCCCCACCTCCCAAGGTCAGTGCCACCACCTTCTGTCCCGTCAACGCTTGGCAAAAGTGCTTCCTGTTTTCAGGCAGGAAGTCACCTAAGCACTGCTCCCATGCTTTGGCCGTCCTTGGGTTTCTGGAGGTTTCAAAAAAAAACCCTGGCTTGAGGCTTCCTCCTCCATTTCTCTTGCTGTTCCGTTTTTCAGAAGGGGGGGGAGCTGCCTGGCAGTGCCGGATTGACTTACTTGCCCGCTCTTCTTCTTCTTGTTCTTCTTTCTTTCTTTCTTCTTCCAAATCCCAGGTCTCCCAGCAGCCCTTACAGCGATGTGATCGGCCTGCAGGTCGATTACTGGCTTGTTCAACCCACGGAGAAGAGGAAGGAAGGGGAGAAGAAGGACAGCAGCTCCAAAAACACCCTGAAGAGCGTCTTCCGTTCGGTCCAGGTCTCGCGGCTTCCCAACAGCGGGGAGACCCAGCCCTCGGGGACCATGGCTATGACGGTCGTCACCAAGGAGAAGAACAAGAAAGGTATGTCGTGGTAGCAGATTCGGAGAGGGGGGAGGTTGGAGAGGAACGTGGGCCATTCTTGGAATCTGGGGAAGGCTCGGACAAGGGCTCTGCGTCGGAGGCAGAGAGAGGGCCAGGGCCATTTGCCAGTTATCAGCTGCCTTCGGAGTCAGACATCAGTGAGGCAGACGAACAGCTGGAGCCTGTTCCCAGCGTACGCATGCGCAGAGTTGCCAGACGAAATGGCTAAAGAACAAGGGGCGACTCAGGAGTAAAGCCACAGGTGGACGATGAATGGCCTCTCCCAGAGGGACTAAAAGAGGAGCGAAAGGGGAGTGGAGTTTGCAGGAGGCAATGTAGTTCATTGCTGCATTCTTTACAAGTATTGGCGGCGTCTGAAAGATATCGGCCTGGCCACTCGCCAAGCCTGATAAAGGTCGGGAATTGTGAACTATCTTGAAAGACTTTGCTGGAGAGGAATTCACTGTAAATTAAATAAAAGGGGTTTATTGGGACGAGGACTCGGCTTCGTGCTGCAGGGGAAGCCTAGGTCAGAACAGGGTAGGGGATGAGGGACAGAAGCCCTCTCTCTCGCCACCAGGAGAAGCGTCCGTCGGGATCTCCCGAGGGGCAGCCACTTATAGCTGCCCCACGCTCCCTCCCGAGGGGATCCTTGAGGACTAGCCGCCTGCTGGCCTTTGTCCAAAGGAATCGTCTCCTTCTGCTGCTTTCCGAGTTGTCCCCCAACTGGTGTTGTCTCCTCTTCCTCCCTTCTTTCTAGTGCCCACCATTTTCCTGAGCAAGAAACCCAAAGAGAGAGAGGTTGATTCCAAGAGCCAAATGATTGACGGCATCAGCCGGCTCATCTGCTCGGCCAAACAACAGCAGACCATGATGAAAGGTAAGGCCTGGGGGGGAGGGGGGCTTGGGGGGGAGTGGGACTTGTGATAGTCCGCTGGAGAAGGATTTCCAAGCAGAGGAGACATAGAACAGACCAAGGAGAATTTAAGGCAGTGAACTTACCTAATCTTCCTCCTTCCTCCTGTTTTCCCCACAGTCAGCTTTCATGCCTAAGGCAGGACTAGAACTCACCATCTCCTGGTGATTGGCCCAAAGTAAACAGGCTGGGTTTCATGCCTAAGGAGGGACTAGAACTCCCAGTCTCCTGGTGATTGGTCCAAAGTCACCTAATTGGCTTTCATGCCTAAGGCAGGACTAGAACTCCCTGTCTCCTGGTGATTGGCCCCTATTCACCCAGCCAGCTTTCATGCCTAAGGTGGGACTAGAACTCCCTGTCACCTGCTTTCTAGCCTTCACCCCCGGTCTAAGCTGGCTCTCTCAATATAAGTGCAGCTTTAGACAAGGCCGCCTGACCCACTGACCAAAACCCCCCCTCCGTTGTTTCGTAGTTTCCATTGACGGAGTGGAATGGAGCGACATCAAGTTCTTTCAGCTGGCCGCCCAGTGGCCCACCCACGTCAAGCACTTCCCCGTGGGACTTTTTGGCACCAAGCCAGCCTGAAAGGGAGACGGCAAGGATGCCTTCTCGCGCCCTCCTGGCTCCGCCACGGCGTCGGGCCACCACCTCCATCCGAACCATCCGCCAACCGAGAGCTGCGCTGAGCTCACTTCACCCGTGTCGCGTTTCCTGTGTCTCGATCGGGCTTTGCTGGAGAGGGGTGGGTGGGGTGGGAGGGAGGGAGGGAGGGATGGAGGGTCCCAAACCCCCCAAAACAGAGGGGGGTGTTTCATTTTCGATCCAGCCAAGGACCTGGCCCGCCGATTGCTTTTATAACGCGTACCGCCACATCGTGCCGTGGGCCTCCGGCCTCTCATCCGTGCTGAGCGTGCCGCCACTCAAGAACCGATTCTTCTGATCACTCCAGATCTCTCCCGTCCACTCATCGGACCGCGCACCACTTCTCTCCCTTGAGCTGGGTCAGCGCGCCGGTGTGCCGGAGTCTTCCGAAAGAGCCTATTGGCAAACTCGTGATCCGTGGAAAACTTGTCTTCTTCACCTCCTCCTGTTCCATCCTGTTCCGACCCCGGAGATGCTTTCCCAAATTTTATTTTTGTCTCGTTTCGGCTTTTCTAGAAGCACAAACACGGCAAAGCTCCCTGGGGGCTGCTTAACAACCCCAGCTGTTAGTAGGGGACACCACTCTTCTGTAACTCCACCGGGCGAGGAGAGTGGAAAGAACATTCCCTCTTGCGCAAACCGGCCTTTTCCTCGTTGAACCGGACTAGCTCCGTCTCTCCGATCACGAAAAGCGATGGAGAAGATCGGTTTACCCCGCGGAAGGTGGGGTGGGAAGGATTCATGTCCTATTCGGCTCCGCCTACTAACCACCATCTCTGGAATGTCACGGGAGGGGGGGCATCCCATAATACAAAGGGCAACCCCCCCCAATCCAAACCTCTTCCCTTCTCCTGCACCATTCTTCTGACGTCTCACCATGGAAGCCATTCGACACCTCCACCTGTTTGCCAGGTGAGATCCCCAGCCTCATTCCTGTCTCGGATTTAGGAAAGAAACCAAGAATTGGCCAAAAAAAAAAAAAAGACTCCAGGCGGGAATTCACACCATCTTAAAACCTGCTGGATTGTCTTCGTTCGAAAGCCCTTGATTTTGGAAAGGAGAAAAAACGAGATTTTGCAGCGAGAAGGTGGAATCACCGGCCCCCGCAAATTTAGAATAGGGATCACGTCTACAGCTGTGCTCCAAGAAAACAAATGGTTTTTTTTTAAGAGCAGCGCTTTGGTGTAAATCTGAACCGATCCAGTGGGGAGACCTCTTCACGACCTCTCTCCGATTTCGTTTCTTCCCACGCCATCCTTTTTAAAATCAACCCTTTCACACACCTCTCAAAAAAGCGAAACCCAGACGCTGGAATTCCAGGGGGGGGTCAACGGATGCTATCTTAACCTCCCCTCCTTTTTTAAAAAAAAAAAAAAAAAATTAGTTTTCCCTTTAAGCAAGCTCAGACCTCTGGATCTCCGTTTATAATCAGCAATAAAAGAAATCGTTCCCCTTTTATCGGGAGCTCTTCGATACCCCCACACTGGGTGGGTTTTGCCCCCCACTTCCCCAAACAGAAGGTGTGTAGCTTGCCACCCAATCTTTCTGACGTTTTTTTTTTTTTTCCCAGAGTTCAGTTTTGGATTAAAAAGTAAAAATAATGAGAATAAACAGCAACCAGCAACAAGACTTTTAGGTCCGATTAGCGAGATCCCCTTTAAATCTCGGAGGGATCAGCTAGCTTAGAGGATCTCATTTCCCTGGTTAAAAATCTCGGTCTCTACAATCCCCATATTTCTTATTTTTATTTTCCTCCTTGGTTTTGGCTCCTTCTGTTGAGAGTTTGCCTACCTGTTCCCCCAGCCCAGTGGACTTTTGGTTCCAAGGGGACGACGATGGCATCATCCCTCCCGCTAGAGCAGAGGATTTATATAATTAAGCACAATTCTTGAATATTCCTGCTACTCCAGAGAGAGGCTTGGGAAAGAGCATGGCCTCCCCCTTGCCAAAACCTGGTGAGAAAAAGACCCCAGAGAAAAGGACCAGAGAAACCGTAGAGTCTCGACACTTCCTCGCCTGCTCCAAAATTTCCATCCGATTTCCCAAAGGTTTGGAGGGTCAGAAGAAGACCCCGATCGAGAACAGGCTGGTCCAAAAAGACCCATGCTCCTGAGCCATGGACCATCAAGCCGGTGGCTCAGAAGACTGTGAGAAAATGGGATTATTTCTCTTCCGGAAGTGAAGACAAAGAGTTGGGATGCGATCCTAGGGATAGTTACGACGGAGACCCAGGCCTCTGTTCTGGTCTGTAAAAGGAGCTAAAAAAATGGGGACACCCCCCCAAAAGAGCCCTGTTTTTTTGGGTGCGGGTAGCTTCTGGTTGCCCGCCTCGAAAACGTCCCCCTTTGCCGTCTCACCGCCAAGCTCCCCCCCGTCTTGACTGTTACAGTGACTCCATTCAAGGACCGTGGGTGTTTTCTTGTACACGCTGTGTCGAATTTGCACATCTTTTTGATTTTGGAACTATCGGAATTTCCACGTGGTCTGTTATCTCGGCTACTGTACATAAATATGAGTTTTGTATGTATATATATATATATATATTTCTTTTTTTCTTTTTTTTTTTTTGTAATTGTGCTCATTCCTCTCCTTTGTTCAGAATGCAGATTTCAAGTTTTTTTGTTTTTGTTTTTTTTCCACATCCCCACTTCATCCCAATGATCCATATTCAGAATTTCTGGGTTTCGTAGCCGGATTGGCGTTTTAATGCATTTGATCCTTCGGGGATTCCGTTGTCCCTCAACCACTTCCTTGTAGGTTGGTTTTGTTTTTTGTTTTTTTCATTAAATAAATTGTTTTTTTTTTTAATATATATATTTCTCTCTCTCGAGGTGGATTTGTTTCGTAAAGTGCTTCAAATATTGATTGGATTGATTGAATTGATTGGGGGTGTTGTGATGGATTGATTGGATTGAATTGATTGATTGTGGGTTGTGATTGATTGGATTGAAGTGAGTTGTGATTGATTGATTGATTGATTGATTGATTGATTGATTGATTGATTGATTGATTGACATGGGCTATGATTGATTTGATTGAGGTGGGTTCTGATTGATTGATTGACATGGGCTATGATTGATTTGATTGAAGTGGCCAAGTGTCTGAATCTTAAGTGGCTGTGGGGTGGGGAGATGCCATAACAGACACGAGTGTGAAAAACAGCCATAAATCACATTTTTTTTTTTCAACAAAGCTGTTGAAACTTTGGTCACTACATGAACTGTCGTAAGTCAAGGACTGCCTGTAATATGTATGAGAAGTTCACACATCCCACTTTCTCCCCTCCACCTCCCCCAAATTCCTAGTGGTTTAGGGGCTGTCCAGATCCACAGCACATCCGATTCCCTGAACTAGGCACTAATTAAAATGAATTAAAATTGGACAGGATGAGAGGGTATGAGAGATTAGGGAAAGCTGAGGTTGGATCTGGGAACCTCCAACTCTGTCTCTGTCTGTCTCTCTCTCTGTCTCCCTCTCTCACACACACACACACACACACACGGTGCAAATCAGGCATTTTGCTCGCCACCACTCTCCATAATCAAAGTCAAGATCCTAGTCCTCATCGTGCACCCGCCTTCTCCAACATGGCATTCCTTCCCCCCCTCCCTCTATATTTTGCCATGCAACATCCAACGGGAACAAGTTGGGGTCTGTGGCCCCTTATGCAGCAACACCCCCCCTTATATTATATTTTATTATACTTCATATTATACGTTATATTATAGTATATATAAAATTTATATATACAGATATATATAAATTATATCTGTATTATATAATTTATATTTATTATACTATACTATACTATAATAAATATAAATTATAATTATATATAATATGCTATACTATAATACACTATACTATAATTGTAATATAGTATAGTATAATAATATAATACCGTGTTTCCCATAAAATAAGACCTCCCCTCATAATAAGCCCAATCGGCCTTTTGAGCGCATGGCAATAAGGCCAAGCGCTTATTTCAGGGTTCAAAAAAATTATAAGGGTCTTATTTTCGGGGAAACACGGTATTATATTATTATACTATACTATATTGCAATTATAGTATAGTGTATTATAGTATAGTATATATATTAGTTACAATTTATATTTAGTATAGTATAGTATATATTATAATATAATACAGATATAATTTATATCTGTATATAATTATATAATATATTATGGTATAATAATACAATTATAATTATATTATGGTATAGTATATAATACAGATATAATTTATTATATGTATTATAGTATATTATATATTATAACAATAGTATAGTATATATTATAATACAATTATAATTATGGTATAGTATATAATACAGGTATAATTTATTATATGTATTATAGTATATTATATATTATAACAATAGTATAGTATATATTATACAGATATAATTTATATCTGTATATAATTATATAATATATATTATGGTATAGGATATATTATAATACAATTATTATATTATGGTATAGGATATACAGATATAATTTATTATATGTATTATAGTATATTATATATTATAACATAAAAGTATAGTATATATTATATACAGATATAATTTATATCTGTATATAATTATATAATATATATTATGGTACAATATATATTATAATACAATTATAATTATATTATGGTGTAGTATATAATACAGATATATTTATTATATGTATTATAGTATATTATATTATATATTATAACATTATAGTTATTTATTATAGTTATTATATTATATTGTGGCATAGCATAGTATAGTATATTATATTTTATGTTATTGCAAACTGGAGCATCTCCCCGTCCAAGCGGAAAGCATCAGCAGCGCCTTCCCCTTTAAGAGAAGCGGCGCGGGCGGGCGCCAAACCCGCTGGGTTATTTGTCCTCCGACGCGCTTTTATTTATTTTTTTTTAACTCCTCCTTCCTCCGCCTCCCCTTTAAGGCGGTTGTTTGGGGGCGGGGCCGCGCGCTCGCCGGTGCCGCAAAGCCTGCCGGGAAGGATGTGAGTCCGCCGGGCTGGAAGCCGCACCGGTCGAGCCAGGGCTGCGCGCGCAGGTAGGAAGGAGGGCGAGGCGGTGGGGGGGGGTCCCTTCTTTCTCCCTCTGCCCCCCCTTTCTTTATCTCTTCCCCCCTCCCCATAACGAGAAGGGCCCTCCATCAGGCTGAAGACCCCCCCCAATACCCTTTAAAAGAAGTGGGGGGGGTCTTCCTTTTGGGGTGCAAAGGAGGAGGGGTGGGTGAGGGTCCCCAAAGTGTGGGGGGGGCAAGGACCCCTCCTCATCCCCCCTTCCCCAAAGAAAGTGGGGTTCATGAAGGGGAGAGGCAGCCCCTTACCCAAATGGGGCTGCAGAATTGGGGGGGGGGCTTGGAAAGGGGATTTTCCCCCCTCCCCTTCAGGGAAGCTTAAATAAGGGGGGTGGGCAGCTTTTACTAGACCCCCCCTCCTTCTTAGCCCCTCTCCTGTGTGTGTGGGGGGGAGAAGATGGGGAGGGGGGCTCTCTGCCTTCCATGGTCACCCAGCCCCTTCATTCAACTGGGGGTGGAAGCAGGAGAAAAAGGGGGAGAGGGAGGGAGACCCCACCCCAAAAAAGCCCAGAAGGATTCAGTTAGCCCCAAGGGGGGTGGGCGAAATGAGTGGGAGAGACCCTCTTATAAGAGGAGAAGAATGACCAAAAGACTCACCCCCCACCCCAATGCCAATTAAGCTTGGGAGGGGGGGGGTTGGGGGTCTTCCCAGAAAGGAATGGAGGGGGGGGTCCTGGGGATTTCGGGGTGGGTGGGTTTGTGAGTTTGGAGGTCACCCCGTTTCCCCCTTCAGGCCAAAGGGTGGGAAATGCCCTCTTTTGTAGGGCATGGGTGGTGTGAATCGGAAAAGGAGCCCCCCCCCCCCGCCAGTAGTCCTGGCCTTCAGGAGGGATGCCCCCACCCCAAAAAAAGGAGAAGTTGCCCAGAAGGAGCCCCCCCCAAATATAAAGGGCCTTGCTTGACTCTTAAAAGTATTGCTAAAACTGAAAAAAAATCTATCTATATCTACTCTATCAACTGTCTATCTAGTTATCTCTATTTCTCTATGTCTGTCTATATCTATTCATTCATTTTTCCTTCTTTCCTTCCTTCTTTCTATATATCTACTGTATACCATCTATCTATCTCTATCTATACCTGTATCATCTCGCTATCTATACTTCTATCTATCATCTATCTCGTCTGTCTGTCTGTCTGTCTGTCTATCTTCTCTGTCATATCTACCTATCTATTTCTATCATCTCTATCCCCCCCTCTCTATCTTCTATCTATCTATCTTCTCATATCTATTTATCATCTCTATCTCTCTTCTCTGTCATATCTATTTCTCTATCATCTCTCTCTCTCTCTCTCTTATCTATCGGTCTCTCTCTCTCTCTCTTTGTCATATCTATTTCTCTATCATCTCTCTCTCTCTCTATCTTCTCTGTCATCTATTTATCATCTCTCTCTCTCTCTTCTCTGTCATATCTATCATCTCTCTTATCTCTCTTCTCATATCTATTTCTCTATCATCTTTATCTATCTATCTTCTCTCTCTCTGTGTCATATCTATTTCTCTATCATCTCTCTCTCTCTCTCTATCTTCTCTGTCATATCTATCATCTATCTATCATCTATCTATCTCTCTTCTCTGTCATATCTATTTCTCTATCATCTCTCTCTCTCTCTCTCTCTCTCATCTATCTATCTATCTATCTATCTATCTCTGTTCTTTTTCAATTGTAGCAATGCTTTGAGGGTCGAGCGAGGCCTATATCTATCTATCTATATATATATCTATATATTATAATTGGAGGACTTTATTGTTTGCTCTTTTCCTGGGGTCCGAAAACACCCCCACCCCCCAAATTCCTTTGCCTGCAACTAAGAAGCCGGAGTTTGCTCCACCAACTCATTTCCCTGACTCTGCACCGCGTGCTTTTTCTATCTGAGCTGCATTTGCACCACATGTAGGCCTGTTTTGGACGGAGGGGGGTGAATTGATGGAAGGAGCGTGAGAAAAAGCAAAGGGGGGGGCAGAAGGGAAATATTTCCTCTATCCCCACCCCCACGAATAAAATAGAGGCTCTGGACAACACTGCCTCTATTTTCTCCTCCCAGATCTGATAAATTATGGAAAGGGATAATAAAAGTCCATTAAGAATCCAGACCAAATTAAAAATTAGGAACTTCAGGCCCTCCGGGGGCCCATCGTCCCCAGCCACTGGCCCTGCGGCAAAGCCTGATGGGAACTGAGATCCCCGACACCAACCCACTAACCAAGAGAGTCCTTTGCTTTATTTAACTTTTGCCGAAGGCCGAGAGAAAAAGTCAGCAGCTTATTTAAAAGAAAATCAGGAAAGGAGGGGGAAATAAATAAATAAGATAAAACAGATAAAATAACTATAAATAAATAAATAAAATAAATTTTAATCAATTCATTAAAGTTTAATATTTATTTTAATAAATAAAATAAATTGGGGAAATAAATAAAATAAAATAAATTTCCTCCCCCTTGGAAAATCTTACAAATTCTAAGCGAGGCCAAGCTGAATTCCCCAATCGAGCTGATTTTTATTTTCCCTAGTGGTTCTGGGATGATTAAACCTCTCCCTTGCCTCTTCGATTTAAGATTTTTATTTTCTCCATCCTTCTGCCACCCCCTGGGAAAAGGCCTCATTTAAATAAGGTATATCTGGGGTTCATTTGTTCATCGCCTCTAAACCGGTTGGATTAAGGACGGGTTTTATTGAACCCAAGGGAACCACGCCTGAATTAACATTGGCTTCACCCGAGTGGCATGATGGCACGGCCTATTTTTGGAAATTCGGCTTCCTTGTCTTTGGGACATTCGTCCCCTCCTTCCTCCTCCTTTTTTGCACGCTTTGTCAGAAAAAAAAAACACACACACACACCAAAACTTGATTTTCCTGATGAGGATGACACAGGCAGTTATCTGGAAGGTTGAGCGAAATCTCTTCGGTGGGGAAAAAAAAAAAAACACCCCCAAAACTCCCGGCCAAAACAAATCCACGCAAAAGTTCCCATTTAACCAAGGGGATTTCAAGGACCGCAGGTGAAAAGACAAAAATCGGTGAAGGATGAGGAGGAGGAGGAGGATTATATTTTTAACAACTTGAAAGTTGGGGGGGGAAAAAAGGGAGAGTCTCCCTTTTTCCAGTTATTGAATTTTTTTAGAGTTTGCAAGACAAACAAACAAACAAAAAATGTCTTGCATTTTTATTTTTATTTTTTTTGCATCTTAAAAGATGTTTAAGGACCACTTCTTGGGATGTAGTTTGGTTCAGTTTTTCACAAACTCAGCATCCCGATTTTTTGGGGGGAAGTGGCTCGGTGGGAAGGGATAAATGAGAATTTTGGGGAACGGTAGAAAGGGAAGTGAAATGCTCCGGGTGGCAGATATTTGAGGAGGGTGGGAAAGAATTAGAGAAGGAGGAGGAGGAGGAGATGGAGATGCAACTTCGGTTGAATCGTCCAAGCGAAGGACTCACTCAGCGCCGCATTGCGTCGGTAATGACCGGGACGTTAGCCCCCTCCTGGGGAGACTCAAGAATTGCATTAAAAAAAGCTGGACAGGAGAGAGAAATGTTTTTTTTTGGGGGGGGGGGGAGGGATTTGAAAAGCAAATAATTCCCCGCCAATCCTAGCTCCGTAAAATCCAGATTGCCGCGAAGCTTGGAAGGGGCTCCGGATGGAGAAAATGATCCCTTTCCTATCTATCTTATCAATTTAGACCGTGATTTTAAAAAAGTAGGTTAGACGATATCGATCCGGGCTCTGGGCTTGGGAATGAAGAGACTGACCCGGGTCCTCGCTTCGGTTGTGGGAATTGGGGGGGGAGAGAAGTTTGGTTTGTGGGCAAAGCGTGTTTGGGTAATTTTTTTATCCGAAAGGGCCGTTAGATTGGCAGGGGAAGACGAGAAATTGAAATTATTGCTGTTTTTTTAAAATAAGCGTGTCGGGGATCCAAAACTGGGGGGTGGGGTGTCAGATGAAACGGAGCCTTGGCAGGGGGGGTTCAAGGATTTAAAAGGAGCGGGCGTAGGGTGATTGAGTTTACGGAGTTGGGACCTGAGAGGTCATCCAGTCCGGACCCCTGACTTTGCAAAGGGAGACCTCCCGGAGAGGGACAGGCTGATCCCCCTCCCTCTGCCCTACCGTACAATCAATGGGAGGGACATTTCTGTAGTTTTGACCTTTGATTTTTTAGAGACTCGAGTTTTGACAACGATCGTGGCGGGTAGATTTTGGAATTTTTTTAAAAAAAAAAAATTCTAAAGTTTTCTAATTCAGATCAGGATGAATATAATCAGGTGATTATTTGGGGAAAGGGGTGGGGGTTGAATTTGGGGCTTCTGGGCCCGTCGTTTTGGCTACCCCCCCTCCCCTTTCTCTCTACTCAAGCCAATGAAAGAGGCTAGTCCTCAAGCTTTCTCGGATTCATATAGAGAGGAAGGATTGTGTACAGGTGATCCTCAATTTAGCACTGTATTTTTTTTTATCAGGACGGTCGTAAATAGAGTCACCATGCGACCGCACCCAGCTTTTCAAGCTTCTGCATGGCGGTTAAGCGAACGTGTTGGTCGTAAAGCAAATGAAGTCGTCATTAAGCGAACCCATTGTTTGCTAGGGGAGGGGAAGGAGGGAGGGAGGAGAGAGAAAGGGAAGGGAAAGGACGGAATAGAGAATGAAGGGAGAAAGAGGGAGGGAAGGAGAAACGAAGGAAGGAATAGAGAGGGAAGGAAGGGAAAAAGAGGGAAGAAGGAAGGAAGGAATAGAGGGAAGGGAAGGAGAAAGAGGGAGGGAGAAAGGAAAGGGAGAAAGAAGGAACTAATTAAGGAAGAAAGGCATAGAGAAGGAAGAAAGGGAGAAGAAGGGAGAGAGTTGGAAGAAAGGGAAGAGAAAGGAAAGGGAGGAATAGAGAAGGGAGGAAGGGAGGAGGGAAGGAATAAAGAGGGAAGGGAGGGAGAAGGAGGGAGGAATAGAGGGAAGGAAAGGAGAAAGGAAGAAAAGGAGAAAGAAGGAACTAATTAAGGAAGGAAGGCATAGAGAGGGAAGGAAGGGAGAAAGAGGGAGGGAGAAAGGAAAGGGAGAAAGAAGGAACTAATTAAGGAAGAAAGGCATAGAGAAGGAAGAGAGGGAGAAGAAGGAAGAGAGGAGGAAGAAAGGGAAGGGAAAGGAAGGAATAGAGAAGGGATGAAGGGAGGGAGGAAAGAATAAAGAGGGAAGGGAGGGAGAAAGAGGGAGGAAGGAATAGAGGGAAGGAAAGGAGAAAGGAAGAAAAGGAGAAAGAAGGAACTAATTAAGGAAGGAAGGCATAGAGAGGGAAGGAAGGGAGAAAGGGAGGGAGAAAAGAAAGAAAGAAAGAAGGAACTAATTAAGGAAAAGCAAAGAGGGAAGGGAGGGAGAAAGGGAGGGAGAAAGGAAGAAGAAAGAAAGAAGGAACTAATTAAGGAAGGAAGGCATAGAGAGGGAAGGAAGGGAGGAGGAGGAAGAAACTAAGAAAGAAAAGAATAGAGAGGGAAGAAAGGGAGAGGAAGGAAGGAATAAAGAGGGAAGGAGGGAAGAATCAACTAAGGAAGGAAGGCATCGAGAGGGAATGGAGAAAGGAATAAAGACGGGAGGAAAGAAGGAACTAAGGAAGGAAGGAATAGAGGAAGGGAAGGGAAGAAAGGGAGAAAGGGAGGGAAGAAAAAAGGGAGGGAAGGAGGAAAGACCACCCCTCTCACTCTCACGCTTTTTCTCCCTCTTAACACCTAACCCATCAACCCTTTGCCCAGACTGGCGCTTTCCAACTGCCCCTTTGCCCCTCCCTCTCCTTCCCCAGCCGCTGTGGCCTAGAGGTGGAGCTCTCGCCTCACAATCGGGAGGTGGTGAGTTCGATCCTAGGTAGAGTACCACAGATGTATAGGGTCTCCAGCTTTGGGCGGGAAGGGAAGGGGGTTGGACTAGATGACCTTGCAAGGTCCCTTCCAACTCTGTTTAATCTCCCCCCCCCCACCCTGCAGGTTGGGCGATGGCCACCATGCTGTACCCCCGGGAGGAGAAGCTGGAGAAGATGAGCCAGGACGAGATCGTGCTGGGCACCAAGGCCGTGGTGCAAGGGCTAGAGACCCTGCGCAGCGAGCACCACTCCCTGCTGGCCGCTTTGCTGGACACCGTCAGCCGCCTGGAGCAGCAGCCGCAACAGCAGCTTGAAAACAGCGCCGCCCAGGAGAAGGCCCTGCTCCTGAGGAAGTCCCTGGAGGCCATCGAGCTGGGCCTCGGAGAAGCCCAGGTACCCCCCGCTGGAGACGGGGACGGGGGCGAAATTGAGACACACACCCCAACCCCCACTCGAGCGTCTCACCTGCTGACCTCTCACCTCGTTTGGTGCTGTGGGTCTTTGTCGTGTCTTCTTAACACAACGCGGGGAAACAACGGCATCTCGGCATAACGTCCCCGTGCCCCCCTTCCTACCTTCGCGGGGAAACTTTGCGGAGACTCCGCCAATGTTTGAGCTCACGGTTACGGCGGTAGTCCTCGACTTAAACGGCCACGGGGGAGCCCCGAAATTTCTGTCGTTAAGCGAGACGGTTGTTAAGGGAGTGGGGGTTTTTTGGGGGGGGTGTCCCCCTTTTACCATCTTTCTTGCCCGCCGGGGTTAAGCGACTCTCCGCCGTTGTTCAGCGAGCAACGTTTTTTTGTTCAGCGAATCTGGCACGACAAATATAAAAATAAACTTTGCCAGCAGAGTACCCAGCAACGAGTCTCCTTGAACAAGATGGATGAACCTGATTTCTTTTTTGTTTGTTTCTTTGTTTTCTTCCTGGCGACCAGGTGATCATCGCCCTCTCCAGCCACCTGAGCGCCGTGGAATCGGAGAAGCAGAAACTCCGGGCTCAAGTACGGCGCTTAGTGCAGGAAAATCAGTGGCTCCGGGACGAGCTGGCCGCCACCCAGCACAAGCTGCAGCGGAGCGAGCAGTCGGTGGCGCAGCTGGAGGAGGAGAAGAAGCACCTGGAATTCATGAACCAGATTAAGAAATTCGACGAGGACGTCTCCCCTTCGGTAGGTGGTTTCTCTCCCTACCTGCTTAGAACCTCGAACCCAGATCTGGAGGCAAAACCTTTGGGTTGAGATGCTACCGGTGGTGAAATCCAATTTTTTTTTTTTACTACCGGTTCTGTGGGTGTGGCTTGGTGGGCGTGGCAGGGGAAGGATCCTGCAAAATACTGGATACTGGAAGAGCCTGAGTGGCGTAGGAGGCTAATGCCTCCTACTAAGGCAGCATTTAACATCCAGCTGCCTGCCATTACTGCGAGTTCAATTCTCGCCAGGCTCAAGGTCGACTCAGCCTTCCATCCTTTCTAAGGTGGGTAAAATGAGGACCCGGTTTGTGGGGGCAATAAGCTGAACTTTGTATAAAATATACAAAAGGATGAAGGCTGTTGCTTAACGCATTGTAAGCCGCCCTGAGTCTCCGGAGAAGGGCGGCATATAAATAAAAAAAAATTAAAAAAAAATCCCCATTCCCTCCCCACTCCTTGGGAAAGGATATTGCAAAATCTCCATTCCCACCCCACTCCTGGGGGAAGGATACTGCAAAATCCTCCCATGAAAAGGAATGCCACTTTTTTTTTATTTTTTATTTTTTATTTTATTTTTTTGCTTTAATTTATATGCCGCCCTTCTCCGGAGACTCAGGGCGGCTTACAAGGCGTTAAGCAATAGCCTTCATCCTTTTGTATATTTATACAAAGTCAGCTTATTGCCCCCACAATCTGGGTCCTCATTTTACCCACCTTAGAAAGGATGGAAGGCTGAGTCAACCTTGAGCCTTGGTGAGATTCGAACTTGCAGTAATTGCAGGCAGCAGATGTAAGTGGATGTTAATTAGTCTGCTGAGCCACCAGAGCTATTTATTTCCTTCTCTCTTTTTTTTTTTTGCCCAGGATGAGAAAAACGGCGAGGCGGCCAAAGATACCTTGGACGATCTATTTCCTAACGATGATGACCAGGGCCGAGGTAAGCTCCAGAATTATTCTATTAGAATTATTCTTGAAGTTATTCTGAATTATGTCTAGTTTCATGAAAAGAAGGACTAGGGAGACATGAGAGCAGTCTTCCGATATCTCGGGCTGCCCCAAAGAAGAGGGAGTCAAGCTCTTCTCCAAAGCACCCGAAGGCAGGACAAGAAGCAACGGGTGGAGTCTCCGGAGAGGGGCGGCATATAAATTTAATAAATAAATAAATAAATAATCAAGGAGAGAAGCAACTTAGAACTAAGGAGAAACTTCCTGACAGTTAGAACAATTAACTAGTGGAACTGCCTGCCTCCAGAAGTTGTGGATGCTCCAACACTGGAAGTTTTTAAGAAGAGGTTGGATAATTATGTGTCTGAAGTGGTGTAGGGTTTCCTGCCTAAGCAGGGGGTTGGACTAGAAGACCTCCAAGGTCCCTTCTCTTCTCTTCTCTTCTCTTCTCTTCTCTTCTCTTCTCTTCTCTTCAACTCTACCCTACCCTACCCTACCCTACCCTACTCTACTCTACCCTACCCTACTCTACTCTACTCTACCCTACCCTACCCTACCCTACCCTACCCTACCCTACTTTACTCTACCCTACCCTACTCTACCCTACCCTACCCTACCCTACCCTACCCTACTCTACTCTACTCTACCCTACCCTACCCTACTCTACTCTACCCTACCCTACCCTACTCTACTCTACTCTACTCTACGATGTGCTAGCAGTCTTCCAATATCTCAGGGGCTGCCCCAAAGAAGAGGGAGTCAAGCTATTCTCCAAAGCCCCTGAAGGCAGGACAAGAAGCAATGGGTGGAAACTAATCAAGGAGAGAAGCAACCTGGAACTAAGGAGAAATTTCCTGAAAGTGAGAACAATTAATCAGTGGAACAACTTGCCACCAGAAGTCGTGAATGCTCCAACACTGGAAGTTTTTAAGAAGATGTTGGATCACCATTTGTCTGAAGCGGTGTAGGGTTTCCTGCCTAAGCAGGGGGTTGGACTAGAAGACCTCCAAGGTCCCTTCCAACTCCGATGTTCTATATTCTATGCTTATGGGCTCTTTTCCAGCTGATTGATGGGCTCTGTCTCCGCAGGACCAACTCACCACAGCGGAGAGTCGGCAGCCCAGCAAGGCGGCTACGAGATCCCGGCCCGTCTACGGACCTTGCACAATCTGGTGATCCAGTACGCTTCCCAGGGGCGCTACGAAGTGGCCGTCCCGCTCTGCAAGCAGGCTCTGGAGGATCTGGAGAAAACCTCGGGCCACGATCACCCCGATGTGGCGACAATGCTGAATATTCTCGCCCTGGTGTACAGGTGTGGCATTCCACGGGGGTGTTGCGGTGGGGAGGGTGTGTGACACACAAAAGGGCCCCCTTTTAACCCAGGGGTCTCCAAACACGGCAACTTTTAACACTTGTGGGCTTCAGCTTCCCCCTGGAATCTCCCAGCTGGCCCGTGCTTCCCTTCTACAGTGACGTGAATCTGAGAAACTAATCTTGTGTTTTCCTTCCCCCCCACCACCAGAGACCAAAATAAATACAAGGAAGCCGCCCACCTACTCAACGATGCTTTGGCTATCCGGGAAAAGACCCTGGGAAAAGACCATCCAGCTGTAAGTGCAGGATGGGGCCCCCCCTCTCAGCTCTGATTGGAGGATTTAAAGACCGTATGATCTTCCAGTTATTTATCTTATAAATTCAATTCCATTCCTTTCCTTTCTCTTCCCCTTCTCTTCTCTTTGCCATCTTCCTTCCTTCCTTCCTTCCTTCCTTCCTTCCTTCCTTCCTTCCTTCCTTCCTTCCTTCCTTCCTTTCTTTTTCTATCTTTCTCTTTCTTTCTTTCCTTCCTTCCTTTCATTTCTCTCCCCTTCATTATCCTCTCCCTTCCTTCCTTCCTTCCCCCCTCCCTCCCTTCTTTCTTTTCTTCCATTTCTCTCCCCTTCATTCTCCTGCCTGCTTGCCTGCCTTTTCTCTCCCCTTCATTATCCTCTCCTTCCTTCCTTCCTTCTTTCCTTCCATTTCTCTCCACTTCGTTATCCTCTCCCTCCCTCCCTTCCTTCCTTTCATTTCTCTCCCCTTTGTTATCCTCTCCCTTCCTTCCTTCCTTCCTCCCCACAACCTCCCTTCTTTCTTTTCTTCTATTTCTCCCCCCGTCATTCTCCTGCCTGCCTGCCTCCCTGCCTTTTCTCTCCCCTTCATTATCCTCTCCTTCCTTTCTTCCTTCCTTCCTTTTCTCTCCCCTTCATTATCCTCTCCCTTCCTTCTTTCCTTCCTTCTGTTTCTCTCCCCTTCGTTATCCTCTTCCCTCCCTCCCTCCCTCCTTCCTTCCATTTCTTTCCCATTCGTTATCCCCTTCCTTCATTCCTTCCTTCCTTCCTTCCTTTTCCCTCCCCTTCATTATCCTCTACCCTCCTTCCTTCCTTCTTTCCTTCCTTCCATTTCTCTCCCCTTCATTATCCTCTCCTTCCCTCCCTTTTCTCTCCCCTTCGTTATCACCTTCCTTCCTTCCTTCCTTCCTTCCTCCCTCCCTCCCTTCCCTTCCCTTCCCTTCCCTTCCCTTCCCTTCCCTTCCCTTCCCTTCCCTTCCTTCCTCCATTTCTCTCCCCTTCCTTCTCCTGCCTGCCTGCCTGCATTCCTTCCATCCATCCACCTACCCACCCACCCAATTTAAGCAATAAACAGCGTGGCTAGCCGACAAATCTGAGATAACCGAACGGCTACCACACAGACAAAATATATTCTGACATGCCGTTAAAAACTTTGAAAGTACCCTTTTTCTAGCCCAACCAAGTAAGTCTGTTTTGGATTTTATAGAAGAGGGAACAAACCCAATCAACAGACCGAGGGAAGATGGCGGCCACGAATAAGGCGATCGATCGAGCATAGGTTACACGTCAAAGTATAACTTCCGCATTTCGGACAGGGCACAATTCCCACGTCTGCAATTTTAAAATATTTTAAAGAGCGCTGTTTTTTTAAAATCCTAGATGTGTTTGAAGAACTGAGCCTCCTCGTTTCCTGATTTGGAAGCTTCAGCTAAAGTTGTTGTTGTTGTTGTTGTTGTTGTTGTTGTTGTTGTTGTTGTTATTATTATTATTATTATTATTATTATTATTATTATTATTATTATTATTAATTGAATTTCTATACCGCCCTACTCCCGAAGGACTCAGGGCGGTGAACAGCCATGGAATAAAACACATACATATACAAAATTTAAAATCAAATAAAATGAATTAAATAAATTTGGCTGAATTAAAACCCATAATTTAAAATACCCATATTTTAAAACACATTAAAATTTAAAATTTGCACTTAAAAGGGAGAAGATTTAGGCGAGGCCAGCTTGATGAAATAAAAGAATCTTCAACTCGCAGCGGAAGGTGCGCAGATCCGGAATCCTCCGTATCTCTGGGGGAAACTCGTTCCAGATCGTCGGTGCCCCCACAGAGAAGGCTCTCCCCCTAGGGGCCGACAGCCGACATTGTTTGGCCGACGGCACCTGGAGGAGCCCCTCTCTGTGGGAGCGTACTGGTCGGTGGGAGGCTGTTAATGGTAGTAGGCGGTCCCGTAAGTACCCAGGTCCTAAGCCATGGAGCGCTTTAAAGGTGGTAACCAGAACCTTGAAGCGCACCCGGAAGACCACCGGGAGCCAGTGCAGCTCGCGCAGGAGAGGTGTTACATGGGAGCGCCACGTCGCTCCCATAACCACCCGCGCGGCCGCACTCTGCGCCAGTTGGAGCCTCCGGGTGCACCTCAAGGGGAGCCCCATGTAGAGAGCATTACAATAGTCCAGACGAGAGGTGACGAGGGCATGAGTGACTGTGCGTAGCGAGTCCCGATCTAGAAAGGGACGCAACTGGCAAATCAGGCGAACCTGATGAAAAAGTTGCGTTTAGCATTCCGATCCGCTCAATTTCCCACGTCTCTTTTCTTTTAGAAGCAGGTTCATGGAAGGTAACCCATATCCCTTCAGGATGGTTGTTGTTGTTATTATTATTTTCCCCTGTTGTAATTATTATTATTATTATTATTTTCCCCTTTTTCTTTTCCACAATCAGGTGGCTGCCACACTTAACAACCTGGCCGTGTTGTACGGGAAACGAGGAAAATATAAAGAAGCCGAACCTTTGTGCAAGAGGGCCCTGGAAATTCGCGAAAAGGTATTTGTTAAATATTTCTTAAATATGCATGCCTCCCGTTTTATTGTCAAAGCCACTCTGGGTGACTGGGTCGAAGGGACAGGCTTAGGGGGTCTGTAAAATGTCTGAGTGCCTTACAAGATACCAAAGAATAGAATGAATAGAATAGAATAGAATAGAATAGAATAGAATAGAATAGAATAGAATAGAATAGAATAGAATAGAATAGAATAGAATAGAATAGAATAGAATTTTGGAATAGAATTTTGGAATAGAATTTTGGAATAGAATTTTGGAATGGAATGGAATGGAATGGAATGGAATAGAATAGAATTTTAGAATAGAATAGAATGAATAGAATAGAAGAATAGAATAGAAGAATAGAATTTTGGAATGGAATGGAATAGAATAGAATTTTAGAATAGAATAGAATGAATAGAATAGAATAGAAGAATAGAATTTTAGAATAGAATAGAATGAATTGGAATAGAATACAAGAATAGAATAGAATACAAGAATAGAATTTTGGAATAGAATGGAATGGAATAGAATAGAATTTTAGAATAGAATAGAATGAATAGAATAGAATAGAATAGAATAGAATAGAATAGAATAGAATAATGGAATGAAGGAATGGAATGAATAGAATAGAATAGAATAGAATAGAATAGAATAGAATAGAATAGAATAGAAGAATAGAATTTTGGAATAGAATGGAATGGAATGGAATAGAATAGAATTTTAGAATAGAATAGAATAGAATAGAATAGAATAGAATAGAATAGAACAGAACAGAACAGAACAGAACAGAACAGAACACAATACAATACAATACAATACAATACAATACAATACAATACAATACAATACAATACAATACAATACAATACAATACAATACAATACAATACAATTCTTTATTGGCCATGTGTGATTGGACACACAAGGAATTTGTCTTTGGTGCATATGCTCTCAGTGTACATAAGGAGAATAAAATACATTCATTGAGAATAAAAAGATACAACACTTAGAATAGGATAGGATATTGACCCAGACAATATACTGTTCACCAAGCACTTTTGGATGTTAAAAAAATTATAAATAAAATTATATTTTTTAAAAAAATATGAAACTCTCTTTGTCTCCTTCCAGGTGCTCGGGAAATACCACCCCGACGTAGCCAAGCAGCTGAACAATCTGGCGCTCCTTTGCCAAAACCAGGGAAAGTACGAGGAAGTCCAGTACTATTACCAGCGGGCCCTGGAGATCTACGAATCGCGCCTGGGCCCCGACAATCCAAACGTAGCCAAGACGAAGAACAACCTGGTGAGTTGGGGCTTCTTTGAGAGAGACTCCGAGCAGCCCAAGAAAGGGGAAGAAGAGTTTAAGAAGGAAACAATTAAGAACAGGAGCGCATCTTCCCCAGCGACCCGCAGCCAGATAAGCAGGGATGAACCCCAGACAAACCGTCAAGCGAAAAGCAATCACTTGAATCACTTGAACTTGCCGGGAGAAAAATTACACCCCGCCAACATTTGACAGGGCAAGCTGTTGCGTATCGACTGGCAGCAAAACCCACACTCCCTGACACTGTTGATGTTACCCAGTTGGGTAAGCAAACGAGCGAACGCGCCCCGTTCGTTTAAAGGAGAATATTTGTAGCTCAGGATTGAAATGAGAGGTCACATTTGTGCTCTCTGAGCTTCCTAGTTTTCTTGCAGGCATTTCATGATCCTAATTAGGTTATATCATCATTGCTAGCCAGACTAGCACTGATGATGTTTGTTTATTTATTTATTTATTAGTTCGATTTATATTTATATTTATATTTGTGGAAGTCCGGGGGGGGGAGGGTGGGGGGGGTTAGGGAGGGTTGAGGGGGGAAACTGGGGAGAAAATGTAACTGTAAAACTTTTTCAATAAAAAAAAAAATACCATAAAACCCGTTACCTAAATTTTAACATCTTTAACACAATATTATTTCGGTTTCATTTCCATTTAGTTTGGATGAATACATCTGAAAAGTATAAATCATCGATTACTATAAGTATTTACACAGCAATTTAACTGTATTTATCATCTGCAATTTACTGCTTATCTCAACATAATCACATTTATTTTAACTCTTAATCCCAACATAACCATTTTCTTTATTAATATTAACGACCTCTGGATTTTTATCATCATCCTCGCAGGCCTCTTCTTACATCAAGCAAGGTAAATACAAGGAAGCCGAGACACTCTACAAGGAGATCCTGACCCAGGCGCACGAGAGGGAATTCGGATCGGTCAACGGTGAGCGTGGGAAAAAGTATTTTCATTGGTTGGGAGGGCGGCAAACTTTTGCACAGATGGCAGGGCCTTCGGCTGAGGACTTCTGCGTAGAAGACTGGGAAAACGGCTAGGGTGGTGTGCCAGGGATTGTGTGTGTGAGTGTGGAAAGAGGGCGAAGAGGCTCGTTCCGTGGCTAACTCTGGGAAGACAGTTTGGTCTAGTGGTTAAGGCGCCATCCTAGAAACTAGGTGATGGTGAGTTCTAGTCCTGCCCTGAGATATGAAAGCTAGCGGGGTGATTTTGGGCCAATCACCCGGAGACAGGGAATTCTAGTTCCACCTTAGACATGAAAGCCGGCTGGGTGGTTTTGGGCCAATCACCAGGAGACGGTGAATTCTAGTTCCATCTTAGACATGAAAGCCGGGTGGGTGACTTTGGGCCAATCACCAGGAGACGGTGAATTCTAGTTCCACCTTAGACACGAAAGCCGGCTGGGTGACTTTGGGCCAATCACCAGGAGATGGTGAATTCTAGTTCCACCTTAGACACGAAAGCCGGCTGGGTGATTTTGGACCTCCTCCTCAGCCCTACACTCATCACAGGGTTGTTGTTCCAAGGAAAATAGGAGGTGGAAGTAATAGTAGATGTGCTCTTTTTGTTTTTCTCTTTTTTTTTCTTTCTATTTCTCTCTCTCTCTTTCTTTTTCTCTATTTCTCCCTTTCAGTTTTTCTCTATTTCTCCCTTTCAGTTTTTCTCTATTTCTCTCTTTTTCTCTCTCTTTCTCTCTTTTTCTCTTTCTCTTTCTCCCTTTCTCTCTTACTCTTTCTCTCTTCTTTCTCTATTTCTTTTCTATTTCTTTCTTTCTATTTCTCTCTCTCTCTTTCTTTTTCTCTATTTCTCCCTTTCAGTTTTTCTCTATTGCTCTCCTCTTTTTCTCTCTCTTTCTCTCTTTTTCTCTTTCTCTTTCTCCCTTTCTCTCTTACTCTTTCTCTCTTCTTTCTCTATTTCTTTTCTATTTCTTTCTTTCTATTTCTCTCTCTCTCTTTCTTTCTTTTTCTCTATTTCTCCCTTTCTCAGTTTCTCTCTCTCTCTTTCAGTTTTTCTCTATTTCTCTCCTCTTTTTCTCTTTCTCTTTCTCCCTTTCTCTCTTACTCTTTCTCTCTTTCTCTCTTTCTTTTTCTATTTCTCTTTCTTTCTTTCTATTTCTCTCACTCTTTCTTTCTTTTTCTCTATTTCTCTCTCTATTTCTCCCTTTCTCAGTTTTTCTCTCTATTTTTCTCTCTCTCCTCTTTCTTTTTCTCTTTCTCTCTCTCTCTCATTCTCTCTCTCTCCGACTTCTCTTCACCCCCTCCTACAAGGGGAACTTGCTTTCCAAAGCAACATAATCGTGCGTCTCTCCAACTCAGATTTGGGCAGACCTGGGTTGGGAACATCTGATGCATGAACTCTGACATCTCCTGGGCTGGGCCGAATATTCCTCCTTTCTGGCTAGGATGACTCACCTAAACCGTGTCCTACATGCTTTCTTTCGCTTCGTCATTTTCCTGTCTTAAGTGTGCTTATCCCTGGTGAGCCAATCCGGATCCTTCGATGAGCTCAGCTCAAAGGGAATGTTGCACAACCCGAATTTCAGCCAGATTGTGGGTACACGGCCTCATTCGGCTTCCCATCCCGGGTTCACACAAACAGACCAAGTTACAGCCACTTCGGCTCGGCGTCGCGTGCGAAGCTGGCCGGTGGGAGCCGTAAAACCCGGAATTATGGTTTAGCGCAGAGGTCTTCAAACTTGGCAGCTTTAAGACTTGTGGACTTCAACTCCCAGAATTCTCCAGCCATCTAAGCATAGCTGGCTGGAGAATTCTGGGAGTTGAAGTCCACAAGTCTTAAAGCTGCCAAGTTTGAAGACCTCTGGTTTAGTGTTATAGATAGGCCTCAGTTTACAACCATTCGTTTAGTGACCAAAGTTATTTTTTTTCTCCTCAAGTTGTGTTGTTTTTTTTTTGTTTTTTTTTACAAACATATCAATGTTTGTAAAACAGCGTGGCACCTGAGCGTCTTACATTTTAATACAAATAAAACAATATTCAGGATATTTACTACAGTTGACAAACTTATACAATTCTGGTAATAGTACACATTTTTTTTTATTAAATTATAATCTTTCGTTATGTAGTTATTCAATATTTCAAATATGTTGTTTTTATGTCAATCACCATATTCTGAGTGTCATTCCTTTTACTACAAATAAAATATTAATAATCGTATTTGTTACATTTAACAGACTAATATGGTTCTAGATAGATAGATAGATAGATAGATAGATAGATAGATAGATAGATGATAGATAGATAGATATAGATAGAGATAGATAGATAGATAGATAGATAGATGACAGATAGATAGAGATAGATAGATAGATAGATAGATAGATAGATAGATAGATAGATAGATAGATAGATGATAGAGATAGATAGATAGATAGATAGATGATAGATAGATAGATATAGATAGAGATAGATAGATAGATAGATAGATAGATAGATAGATGACAGATAGATAGATAGATAGATAGATAGATAGATAGATAGATAGATAGATACCCTGTTTTCCCCAAAGTAAGACATTCCCCTGATAATAAACCCAATCTGGTTTTTGAGCGCATGGCAATAAGGCCAAGCGCTTATTTCAGGGTTCAAAAAAAATAAAAGACAGGGTCTTATTTTCGGGGAAACACGGTAGTAACACACATGTTTATGCTAAATTATAATCTTCCATTATTTAATCATTCAGTATTTCAGTATGTTATTTTTATGCCAATCGCCATATTGTTCAAACATTCTTCATAGTAACCCTCGTTCAAGTTAGAATGGCACTGAAAAAGGTGACTTACGACCGGTCCTCGCTCTTACGACCGTCGTAACATTCCCCACTCACATTATTAAAATTCAAAAACACTTGGGCATCCGGCCTGTATTTATGACGGTTGCACCTCTCGCGATGCCGGTGCCTCAAATTTTCTAAGCCATTTCTCCGCTTCTCCGCAGGTGACAATAAGCCCATATGGATGCACGCCGAGGAGCGAGAAGAATGTAAGGTATTTGGGGGGGTTTGGTACGAGAGTTCAAAGGGCAGCTTGTTTTACCCGGGATTTGGGGACGGTATCCAAATGATCATGATTCCTTCCCTTTAATCTTTTTTTTTTTTTTTTAAATCTTGTTTTCCCCCCTTCAGGATAAATACCGAGAAAACAGTGCCCCTTACAGAGAATACGGCAGCTGGTATAAAGCCTGTAAGGTAGACAGGTGAGTGTGATGGGGGAAACGGATCGTTTAATCAACAGAATTGGCTTTTCAAGAAGAAGTTGGACCAGGGGTGAAATCCAGCAGGTTCTGACAGGTTCTGGAGAACCGGTAGCGGAAATTTTGAGTAGTTCAGAGAACCGGCAAATCCCACCTCTGACTGGCCCCAGAGTGGGGTAGGAATGGGGATTTTGCATTATCCTTCCATCCAGAGTGGGGAGGGAATGGGGATTTTGCATTATCCTTCCATCCAGAGTGGGGAGGGAATGGGGATTTTGCAGTATCCTTCCCCCAGGAGTGGGGAGGGAATGGGGATTTTGCAATATCCTTCCATCCAGAAGTGAGGAGGGAATGGGGATTTTGCAAGTATCCTTCCCCGCCACGCCCACCAAGCCACACCACACCACGCCCACCAAGCCACGCCCACAGCCACGCAATTAAAAAAAATTTGGATTTCACCACTGGGTTGGATAGTTAGAACCTTGGATTGTGCAGAAACGGATAGATTGACATTAAAGATAAAAAGAAAAAGAATAGACAAAGAGTGTTTTCGGACATGTTAGAATAGAATAACCGAGTTGGAAGGGACTTTGGAGGTCTTCTAGTCCAACCCCCTGCTTAGGCAGGAAACCCTCCACCACTTCAGACAAATGGTTTTTCCAACTTCTTCTTAAAAACCTCCAGTGTTAGAGCATTCACAACTTCTGGTGGCAAGTTGTTCCGCTGCTTAATTGTTCTCACCGTCAGGAAATTTCTCCTTAGTTCTAAGTTGCTTCTCTCCTCGATTAGTTTCCACCCACTGCTCTCTTGTCCTGCCTTCTGGAGTTAGAATAACAGAATACCAGAGTTGGGAGGGATCTCGGAGGTCTTCTAGCATGCTCGATGCGAACCGGTGGTAAAACTGATTAGAGCCCACCACTGCATTGCTTCTCTTCCCCCCAGCCTGACCGTCAACGCCACCCTAAAAAGTTTGGGGTCTCTGTATCGTCGCCAGGGCAAAGTGGAAGCGGCCGAGACGCTGGAAGCATGCGCCCAGAAATCACGGAAACAGGTAAAGCGTTTTTGTGCTTTTCATGGGTTGAGAACGGAGTTACGCTGTGCTGGATCGCCAATAGTGGTAGTTAGTGGTAGGTTTCTAGTAGCGCGGCAGCGGGAGACTCCGCCCACCCGCGTGGACGTCATCACGGACACTCTGCACATGCGCAGAAGGCGCCTCACGCGCTCACAATTCCGAACCAGTAGCGAAGGTAAGTGAAACCCACTATTGGTGGTAGTCCTCGAGTTACAACGGTCCGCTTAGTTCGAAATAACAATGGCACTGAAAAGGACTTTTAGGTCCGTTCTTCACACTTACGACCCTTTTTTTAAAAAAAAGTTTTTTATTATTTTTTAACAAACACATCAATGCGTGAACAGCGTGGTGCCTACATTCTAATACAAATTAAACGAGTAGAATTAATCCTACTTATTACATTCAATCCACTTCTATGTTTCTAATAAGGGTACACGTTTATATTAAGTTGCAATCCGTCATTGTTCAATTATTCCATGCTTTTCTCTTGTTATTGCTTTTCTTTTATTATATAAAAGCGAATACACTAATATTGCCCCTTCTCTTATTTCTATCTCTTGTTCCAACTTTTAATCATGTCACCCTTTATTAAAAGACGTTTTCTTTCTATCCAATCTAACTTCTAATCATGTTACCTACCTAAAAAGAAAAGAAAAGAAAGAGAGAGAGAGAAAGGTAAAAGCAAATCAGAACAACAACAAAAGAGAAATCATCTATCCATCGTCTCTTGCCCGCTTCAACACTTTTAATTGCTATGCTTTTTTTTTTGGCTTGCCTCCCATCTTCGACCCTTATAGCATCCCTGTGATCACGTGATTTATATTCAGATGCTTAACAACTGACTCACATTTATGACAGTTGCAGCTTCCCGGAGTCATGTGATTCCCTTTTTGCGATCTTCTGACAAGCCAAGTTAACAGAGAAACCAGATTAACTTAACAACGGCGTTACTGGTTTCACAACTGCGGTGATTGCCTGTGGCAAGGAAAGTCGTAAAATGGGGCAAAACTCACTTAACAAATTTCTCACTGAGCAGGGTAAATTTTGGGCTCAGTCGTGGTCATAAATCGAGGACTTCCCATGCAGATAGTCCTCCACTTACGACCAGAGTGACGATGGAACACCACAGAAAAGTAACTTAACGTTCCAGATATGAAATTCCAGCATCCTTCAGCCATGTCGCATTTTTAGTGCTTGGTACCTGATTTACGACCTTTTTACTGGAAGGGGGAAGTCTACTTTGGATTGCCAGCAAAACCTGCCCCGTAATAAACAATGGATTCGCTTAACAACAACTGCACAGAATCCGCTTAACGACTCCCCCCCCACACACACACACGTTTGCAAAATTGGGCACAGGTCCGTGGGTGCCTTGATTTGCGACCGTCGTCACTTGCAATGGAGATTTCCCTTACAGTCGCGTGTAAATGCACACGTCGGCCCCGCGTTCGTGGGACACGGATTAAATATTTCTACCCTCCTCTTTCTGTATTTTCCAGGGCATGGATGCTTTCAACCAGAGCAAAATCGTGGAGCTTCTAAAAGACGGGAACCGTGCCGAACAGCGACCGAACCGCGATGGGGCTCCCGGCACCAAGAAGTGCGAGAACGAGAACGAATCGGAAGAAGGAGTAGCCGAATGGTCTGGGGTGAGAGAGAGAGAAAGATAGAGAGAGAGAGGAGAGAGAAAGAAAGAGACAGAGCAATGACCCTTCCTAACCTACAGAATTTCCTTCTAAAAACAAAGAGAGCAGAAGAAAATTCAACAAATGTAGAATCCACAGAATTTTGTCTTGTGGGGGGTTTGCCAGATTCACACGTTGCGGAAAAAAAACAGGTTTCCTTAAAAATACCGTGGCCTGGAGTTCCAGAACCCCTTAAACTGGGTTAAAACCGCCAAAAGATTCCAATCGCATTATAGCTTAGTAGAAAAGTTTCTCAACTTCAGCCATTTTAAGAGCCATGTTGGCTGGGGAATTCTGGGACTCGAAGTCCATGTATTTTAAAGCATGCTAGATAAGGAATTCTGGGAATTGGAAGCCCAGGCATCTTTAAAAGCATGTTCATTGGGGAATTCTGCGAGTTGAAATCCACGTATCCTGAAGTTTGCAGGCTGGAGAATTCTGGGAGTTGAAATCCACAGCTCTTTTAAAGCAAGTTGGCTAAGGAATTCTGGGAGTCGAAGTCCACGTATTTTAAAGCATGCTAGATAAGGAATTCCAGGAGTTAAATTCCACCCATCTTAAAGCTTGTTCGCTGGAGAATTCTCCGAGTTAAAATCTACATAATTGAGAGTTTGCTGGCTTGGGAATTCTGGGACGTATTTTAAAGCATGCTAGGTAACAAATTCCAGCCACCTTAAAAGCAAGTTCGCCGGGGAATTCTGAGAGTTAAAATCCACATATCTCCAAAGCTTGCTGGCTGGGGAATTCTGGGAGTTGAAGTCCACCCCTCTTAAAGCAATGAAGGTTGAGAAATACAAACTTAGCATGAAGGATACACAAAAAACATTTGCCCCCATGATATCATCTCCTCGGCGTCCGTAAGACTAACAGCTTAGTCTGGAAACCAAGCTGTCCCCTCAAATGTATCCTCAACCTCTTAACCAGGGACTACAACTCCCCAAACCCTGTGCCCTCTGGCTGGGAATTATGGGAGCAGTAATCTCGACACGATCGAAGGACGGTGCTGCCATTTTCCCGCAGGCCGGCTCTTAACAACTTCCTTAAAAGATGGAGGCAACCTGTGTGTCTTTTGCTCTCCCAGGTGGGCTCCGGAGCTCTGCGCCGCAGCGGCTCGTTCGGGAAACTGCGTGACGCTTTGCGGCGGAGCAGCGAGATGCTGGTTAAGAAACTTCAAGGGAGCAGCCCCCAAGAACCGAGGAATCCCGGGTAAGTTTCAAATTTTGGGAGGAGGTGAATCCGGAGAAATGGGAAGCCCCTTATCCGGCCTACATCTCCTTCCATTTTTTATTTTGACATTTTTTAGAACGAGAGGTGGTTTTTGTTTCTCGGATTCTGGGGGGGTCGTCCCGATCGTCTTCATTTGTGTAACAGGGAGTCCTCGGCTTAGCGACCAAAATCGAGCCCCGTTTTTGCTAACGCGAAAACGGCTGTAAAAGGGAGGTTTTGGTCCCCATGTTTACGACCTGTCTGGCCGTAAACTTTAAGTCGCTTTTTTCAGCGCTGAAAAACGTCAGTCACTAAACGAACGGTCGTAAGTGGAGCACGTACATGCTTCAGTGAATGGTTCGTGTAGGTGGTTTAGTAAAACATTGGGCAAATATTGCTGGCCGAAATAAAACAGTCGAGTCCGAATTGAAAAGAGGGAGTCGGTTTTCCAATGCTGATCACCGATCTCTTTCCGGAGGGGAATCTCACCCGTTTTGGGTTTTCTCTCTCGCGCTGCAGGATTAAAAGGGCCAGTTCGCTCAACTTCCTGAACAAAAGCATAGAAGAAGATCCCAGCCAGGTAACACACCTTGTGGGGAAGCTGCCCCAACCTTCTCTTTTGAGATTGGGCTCCTGTGGGGGAAGCTGGCACGGCGGGTGGGAAGCTGCGAGACTCGTTTCCCAACAATGTTGAATGGCAGGCTGTGGCCTGTCCGTCTTAACAAAAGTGTCTTCTGATAACTATATGATCTGGTTGAGTGGTTGGATTGTTTTCATAAAGGAGGGAGGGTGGAGGGAAGGGAATGGAAGGGAGGGGAAGGAAGGAAGGGAGGAAAGAAAGGAAGGAAAGAGAAGAGGTAGGGGAAGGAAGGAAGGGAGGAAAGGAAGGAAGGAAAGAGAAGAGGGAGGGGAAGGAAGGAAGGGAGGAAAGGAAGGAAGGAAAGAGAAGAGGGAGGGGAAGGAAGGAAGGGAGGAAAGGAGAAGAGGAAGGGGAAGGGAGGGAGAGAGGAAAGGAAGGAAGGAAGGAAAAAGAGGGAGGGAGGAAGGGGAGGAGGGAAGGGAGGAAAGGAAAGGAAGGAGAAGAGGGAGGGAGGGAGGGCAGGGAAGGAAGGAAAAAGGCGGAGGGAGGAAGGGGAAGAGGGAGGGAAGGGAGGAAAGGAAGGGAGGAAGGAGAAGAGGGAGGGGAAGGAAGGAAGGAAGGAAAAGACGGAGGAAGGTGAAGAAAAGGAAGGGAAGAGGGAGGGGCAGGAAAAGAGGGAGGAGGGAAGGAAGGAAAAAGACAGGGGGGAAAGGAAGGAGAAAGGGCGGAGGAGAAAGGGACAGAAAAGGATGGAAGGAAAGGAAGGAAGGAAAAGACAGAGGGAGGGAGGGAGGGGAAGGAAAGAAGGAAGGGAGAGAAGAAGGAAGGAAGGGAGAGGGAAGGGAGAGGAAGGAAGGAAGGGAAAAGGAAGGAGAAAGGTCGGAGGAGAAGAGAAAGAGACAGAAAAGGAAGGAAGAAGAAAGAGAAGAAAAAGGAAGGAGGGACAAAATCCCCCCTAAAATTGGGAGATGAAAACCTGGCATTTCTGCCCCCTTAAATAACCTTCGCTTTTTTCCCCTCTTTAGGGCTCCGGCAACCTCTGCGACAGCCGAGGGTTAAGTGCCAGCAACGTCGACCTGCCACGACGAAGGTCCCTGATGGCATGATGTCCCCCGTGGCTCTGGCTGGGTCGGGGGGGCGGGGTGGAGGGAGGCCCGGAAATCCGGACCACATCAGAGCTGCTTCGAGCTTCTGCCTGGAACCTCATCCGCTCCGCGAATTCCCCATCCTGCTGGCATAGAGCTCCCGCCATTGCAGCTCCAAGGCAGAGCGATATCTCACTTTTCCCCTCGTGGGCACCCCCACAAGCACGCCATTGCCCCCCCCCCACATCCAAGGTCTTCCTCTTCCCCCTCCCACCCCCAGCATGTTGCCACCGCGGCGCTCATCCTCGGCTCTGGCTACCAAGTGCCACCTTTCGACCACCCGCCTCTAAATCCCAGATTAAGGCAGGATGCCTCGATACGTTGGCACAACACACCGTCAACTGCATCTTGTTGGAGGGGGGGGACCGAGGGACCCCCCCCCCCGAAGCTGCATGATTTGTCAAGGCCTCTTCCCAGGAATGTGGTGGGAAAGGAGCGATCGAGTGCGGAAAAAAATAATAATAATATTTCTCAGGGTTCCAGTGGACGTCTTTTTGCGCCCATTTCTTGCAAAGAACGGGGTGCAAAACGATCTCGACTAGCTAGGCCAGGTTTTTTTTTTTGAACCCACCTGAATTGGTTCTTCTGCAAAGAAAGAATAAATACGCTTAGAGACCCTCGAACGGCTCGCTTCCCACCGTTTTAGTGATTGAGTGGATCCTTTCTGTTCAGGATCTGTTGCGCCCGGCCTCAGGGACAGAGAGATCCCATCCAGCCCACCCTCCTCTCTCTCGAAATCCCTTCCCTCTTCTCCTCAAATCTGCACTGGATTTATTTATTTTTATTTTTATTTTTTGGGACTTGCCTGGATTACGATATATATATCGCTCCGACGGCCTCTTTAATTCAGGGGCTCGCTTACCGACGGGATAACACCCTGCTGTGTCCCTGCAAACATTCCGATCTCGTTTTTTTCTCTTGTCTCCCCTCTAGATTTGGCTGCAGGAAGCATCTTGTTTATTAATCAAATTCCCACTGGCTCTCATTTTAAGGGGGACGGTAGATGCCCCTCGCCACTTTCCTTCCCTGCTCGGGAGCGATGCGTAGAGGGATACCACCCCTTCCCCCTAAGACCGTGATGGCGAACCTTACGGCACGCGTGCCCAAAGTGGCACGCCAAGCCATGTCGCCCATCACACACGGCCTTGCCTGTTCATCTTCCGGGTTTCCGGTGCGCCACTATCAGCTGTCCTTCGCGCGAGCGGCAGTGCCTAGTGTGCACACAGCGCCGTCCAGCTGATTGTTGGGCGCGCATGTGTGCCAGAAGCCGGAAGTTTGGCTTTTTCCGGAGCGCGGCCCCGACGAGCGGGCGCGCGCGACGTTTCCGCGTGCCGAAAAGGGTTCGCCATCACTGCCCTAAGACCACCGCCTCCGATGCCCGCCAATCTCAGCCTGTTTCTCTTGACAGTCTTCCCAGCCGCGATGCTTTGCACCCCCTTCTTAGCGAGATAAAACGACAACTTTCCCATCTCCACCCGCGTTGCTTGCACGTCCATTCAGTAAAAAAAATCATCATCATCAATAGCTAAGGATTTAAGCCAAAAAGGGGTAGAACACTGTAGAACGATCCAATTTCTTCTCTCCGTATTCTGGCCTCCTCTCACTGCAAATGCTTTTTCTCTTCGTTCTGCTGGTTGTTAGGGACGGAGAACACCTTCCAAAACGGCGTATTTATATTAAAATGCCATTTCTCTGTTCCTAATGTGTCCTTGGGGGTGTGGGTGGGGGGGACTGATGGAGGGGAGAGAACCCCCCCTTTTTTGTGGGGGGGGACCATTGCAAACAGAGGGAGCCTGCCTCCCATTTCAAATTTTGCTTTGTGGCTCAAAAAATGCTATTTGGCAAAAGCAAAAAGCGGGAAGGAACCCACCCAACCTAAGCAAAGCCCGTAGGGAGGACAGTCCAGTCATTTTTCAGTTTATTTTTACTTTTTTTTCCCCACTTCCCAGGATTTCAAAACGGGCAGGGCCCCGGTAACTTATATCACCTAATAATCTTGCGTGCGTGTTTTTGCGTGTTTGCGGGCACACGGGGCGGGGGTGTGTGTGTCTGTGTGTGGAGAAGAGGTTAAACGCTTACGTCGGGAGTAAAACGGTGTTGAAACGAAAGGAAGAGAATTGTGCTTTGTATTTAATTATGTTGCTCTAGAAATAAAACAAGAGGAATATTCTCTGGTTTGGTCATTTTTATATATATATATATAATATATATATATATATATATTTCTTTCCCATCCTTTATTTATTTTTAATTCCCTTCCATTTAAACACGTCCAATTGGAGGCCTTACAAATTAGAAAATCAAAGTCGTATGAATCTTAGGGAGCTGACTGTGAATAATCTCTCGGCTCCCGTCTTCCGTGCAGGAAGCCAATCCAGTATTTAAATTTGTGGTTGTGTTTTTTTTAGATGTATATATACACACACACCCTTATGAACACACCCATATTATTGTGAATTAAAAGGTGGCCATATGACATATCTGCAACCGTCATAAAGATGAGTCAGCTTTGAAGCATCCGAATTTGCATGACGTGACCCTGGGGATGCTGGAAACGGTTGTAAGTGTGAAAAAACAGTCGCAAGTCACTTTTTTTCAGCGCCTTTGGGTCACTAAACAAACGGTTGTAAGTTGAGGACTGCAAGGTAGATAAATAGAGAAACAGGCAGCGCCACATATTTTATAACCACAAATAAATATTACATGTAAGTTTGTATGTGCAAAACGATACAGGCGTGGCTAGACCCAGTTTGTGGATGCGAAATATTAAAAATAATTTAGGCCCTGAAATGAGATCTAATGGTTTAAAATATTTCACACATACAAACTTGGGTGTAAAAAATGGTCGTATGATCAGATCCCGTTGAAATAATATCTAATTAAGTGGGTTGTTTAATAACTAATCAAATACATAATTTAATGATGCTCTTATCATGGCCCCCTATATATATATATAAATATAAATATAAAATAATATATATGTAGGGGGCCATGATAAGAGCATCATTAAATTATGTATTTGATTAGTTATTAAACAACCCACTATGCTCTTATCATGGCCCCCTGTATATATATAAAATATATATAAAATAATATATATGTAGGGGGCCATGATAAGAGCATAGTGGGTTGTTTAATAACTAATAAAACATATAAGTTGATGATGCTCTTATCATGGCCCCCTATATATATATAAATATAGATATAAAATTATATATATATATAGAGAGAGAGAGAGAGCCATAAGAGCCTCATTAAATTATGTATTTGATTAATTTATATATATATATAGGGGGCCATGATAAGAGCATCATTAAATTAATTATTTGATTAGTTATTAAGCAACCCACTTAATTAAAATATTATTTCAACGGGAAATCATATATATATATATATATATATATATATATATATATATATATATATATATATATATATATATATATATATATATATATATATATATATATATACATATATATATATATATATATATATAATGACAGCCCTGAGGTTAACGCGGCCAGAACTCAATTTCCCAGAGTGCCTCTGGGGCAGCGGCCATGACGCCGAAAAAAAACAACACCGCGGGGGCGGGGCGAGGCGAAGGATGACGTCAAAACCAGGAAGCCGGAATCTCCCATTTCCCGACAGGCCCCGCGGCCGGGATTGATTGAGTGAGAGAGAGAGAGAGAGAGAGAGAGAAAAGAGAGCCGGCATCTGACTTGAGTTAAAAAAAAAAATCAAGGAGACTACGCCTCCCGGCGTGCCCCGCGCGCGGGGCCGCGCGTGCGCGCTGATAAAGTCGCCCCTGCGGGGTGAGGGCGGGGGGAGCGGCGGCGGCCATCTTGTGCGAGGAGCGACCGGAGGCGCCAGGCAGGAAGCCCCGAAGGAGGCCGGAGGAAGGAAGGAAAGAAAAAGGGGGGGAAAAAAAAGGAAGGAAGGAAGGAAGGAGAAGCCGACAGCAGAGCCTCCTGCCCGTCCGCCCGCCCGCCCGCCGCGGAGGAGCCGCCGCCGCCGCCATGAACCCCGAATAGTGAGTGCCGTCCGCCTCCGTGAGGGAAAGAAGGGAAGGAAAGGGGCTCTTTTTACCTCAGCTTCCCTCAGCCAAAGCCGGGAAGGAAAGCCCAACCGGCCTGGCTCGTTGACAACCCCGGACTACAAGTCCCATCGGCCCCCCTCCCCGCCCGGGATTGTGTGTGTGTCCTGAGGGGGAGGACTACAAGACCCATCAGCCGCTTTTTTTTTCCACCCCCGCCCCCGAGAGGGAAGAGTTTTGAGGGCTTGCGGGTTCCTAAGGAAGGAAAGGGGGTGGGGTCGCCTTTCCCATCATCCCCAGCCGGGTGTTTTGTTGGGGAGGGTGGCTTTGTAACTCTTTCCTGGGAGGAGGAGGGGGGGGTTGTGAGACCCATCGTCCACAGCAGGGGGAGTGTCGTCGTCCCCCGTCCCCGAATAAATTGGGGGCTTTTGAATGGTGGAATTGTGGCCCATGTTCCACAGCAGGCAAGGAGAGGGGGTTGTGGTTTTTTTTTTACTCTTTCTGTTGGGAGAATGGGGTTGCGGACCCATCATCCACAGCAGAGTAAGGGGAGGGGTTCCTAAGGAAGGAAAGGGGGTGGGGTCCCCTTTCCCATCATCCCCAGCCGGGTGTTTTGTTGGGGAGGGTGGCTTTGTAACTCTTTCCTGGGAGGGGGGATTGCAAGACCCATCGTCCACAGCAGGGGGAATGTCGTTGTCCCCCCAATAGTTGAGGGTTTCTGAATGGTGGAATTGTGGCCCATGTTCCATGGCAGGCAAGGAGAGGGTTGTTTTTTTTTTAACTCTCTCTGTTGGGAGAATGGGGTTGCGGCCCCATCATCCACAGCAGAGCCCATTCTTCCCTTCCCCCCCCAGGAGTTTTTTTACTTTCTTTGTTGAGAGAAAGGGGTTTTGGCCCCATCATCCACAGCAGAGTCTAAGGGGAGGGTTCCTAAGGAAGGAAAGGGGGTGGGGTCGGCTTTCCCATCATCCCCAGCCAGGTGTTTGTTGGGGAGGGTGGCTTTGTAACTCTTTCCTGGAAGGAGGGGGGTTGTGAGACCCATCGTCCACAGCAGGGGGAGTGTCGTCTCCCTGTCCCCGCCCCAATAAGTTGGGGGTTTCTGAATGGTGGAATTATGGCCCATGTTCCACAGCAGGCAAGGAAAAGGGGGGGGTGTTTTACCCCGTTGGGAGAATGGGGTTGTGGACCCATCTTCCACAGCAGAGCCAATTCCTTCCCCCCTCCAGGGAAGTCCTTGCTGGGAGAGGGGGAGTCGCAGCCCCATCATCCACAGCAGAGCCAATTCCTCTCCCCCCTCCCCAGGAATTTTTACTCTCTGTTGGGAGAATGGGATTGCGGACCCATCATCCACAGCAGAGCCAATTTCCCCCTGCCCCCCCCCCCAGGAGTTTTTACCTCCTGTTGGGAGAATAGGGTTGTGGACCTATCATCCACAGCAGAGCCAATTCCTTTCCCCCCTTCAGAGAAGTCCCTGCTGGGAGAGGGGAGTCGCAGTCCCATCATCCACAGCCGCACCCCCTTCTCCATTGGAGTTGGGTGGCCACTATATTTAAGTTAATAATGAAAACCTAATCTTTTTTTGGTTTTCAATTTGTGGAGTTATAACCCCATCATCCCCACCTGGGCAAACTCCCCCCCTTATCAATACAAGTGGGATTGGAGCCCCATCATCCACAGCAAGACCAATTTTCTCTCCCTTATGCTTTCCCTCCCAAAAAAAGAGATAAATTAGACTTATTTTTTTTAAAAAAAGGAAAAAAAAACATCATTCCCGGCTGACCCAGCCTTATGGATTGAATAGTCCAACTCAATAAGTTGTTTACAAGTTGGCTGTAAGCAATTTATTACTCAAAACAACTGGAATATTTGGGTCCTTTTCACTGATGGCAAAAGTGACAGAAATATTAGCAAGAAAGCACAGGAGGTGTTTTATATTTTTAAAGATTGTTTTTATATCTTTTTTCAGCTTTTAAAAATGTTTTTTTAACCTTGGGTATTTTATATTTGTTAGCTTTTAAAATCACTAATGATTTGTCGCCCTCCCTTCTCATGCTGGTTTATGAATGTTACTCAGGTAGTCCTTGACTTACAACAGTTTGTTTAGTGACCGTTCAAAGTCACAAGGCCCCTGAGAAAAGAGACTTACGACTGTTTTTTCACACTTACGACCGTCGCAAGCATCCCCGGGATCATGTGATCCCCTTTTGCCACCAATGGGGAAGCCAGATTCACTTAACAACGGTGAATCATGGCTGGCTAGAGGAATTCTGGGACTTGAAGTCCACAAGTCTTAAAGTTGCCAAGTTTGGAGACCCCTGGTCTAATATATAAGGTGGGAACGTCGCAAAGCCCCTTCCCCATTTAGCTAAGCCATTTTTCACGTATCCCTTGGACTGGTATACCAGAAGGGTTTAGGGTCTCCTGCCTGAGCAGGGGGTTGGACTAGAAGACCTCCAAGATCCCTTCCAACTCTGCTATTCTGTATTCTGGACTTACATTTTCTTTGCTGTGCGTTGCTATTTCTACCTTACCCCACCCAGGAAATTCCCCTTCCTCCATTATAAATTTTTAATCATTCCAAACCCTCTTTTATACATTGTTCAAGCTCTTCTGCTCTTTGTGTTTTTTGCAAAAATCAGGAATTATTCGACATTATTTGCATTTGTCCTGAGATGCAGAAAACCAGATTGTGGAAATCCAGTGTGGCTTCTATTAAATACCTTGCATTTCAATGTCAACATTTCCTCTCTTTCCCTTGGCTTGCCCCTCACGTTAATGTGGCTTTTTCAGAGGAAAACCCCCCTCGAGTATGAAGCGAATGGTTATTTAACACACTGTTATTAGAGGTTTTTAGAGGATTTAACATGTTTGGTCCTCCTGGCACTCCGTTTAGGAAAGGATGAGCTACAAAGTTCATTTAAGGTGCCACAGGACGCCTTAAGAGGTTTGCTGTGACCAAATAAACACCATCCCATCTTTGAAAGTCAGCTTCTTGTGGGTCTTAATTTGCTCCTCTGCTTAGCACTGGCGGTGTTGACACATCGCTTTAAGCCATGGAGTTAATTTTTGCAAACCACAGGGACCGAGTTCATCATACAGGCCAAACCAAAATTAAACAATTCCGTCTCTGTTTCCTTTTAAAAATCGCCTTTAGCACCACCGGATGGGCTTATCCAGAGCGATTCCTTGTGTTATTTCGTTCGTGTAAATCACTTGCGTATCGAGCGGTAGAGACTTAATTTTTGCCTCAACATACGGCCACAACAAAGCCTGGAATTTTGGTTGTAAGACTTTAACGGTTGTAGGTTGTATATCCAGACGCCATTTGACTGGACTCGATTTTACAACGATGGTCATAAAGACAAGGTACCATGCTCGTTCAAACAAATCCTTCCCTCTGAAATCGCAGTGGTGTGACTGCAGGACACCCCAATCCGGGTCGTAAACGTGAAACGGTTGCCCAGTGCCCCAAAGGGAATCACGTTACTGTGTGAACTGTGTGTTTTGTCCATGTGTGGCAGTCAAAACCTCAAGGCATAAAGAGGGTTGGCAGCTGTAAGTTTGAGGATGGGTCGTAAGTAGCTTTTTAAAAGCCGGTCGTGACTTCAAATGGTCATTATAAATGTGAACACAACTCTCTTCTAAGCTCCACCTTTGTATGAATTCTAAAGATCATAAGCCACTGTTAATAATGAAAGTGAAATAGTTGAATAAGCGGGGTTTTTTTTTACAACTGCAGACCTGCAAAAACATTGTTTTTTTTCCTTGGGATCTATTTCTTAATTGCAGCTCCTGGCTAGAAAGTGGTGCATAAAATATGTGAAACAAAACAGGAACGGCTGCAGAGGAGACGATAATTATTATTTATCATGTGATATTTGACCTGTCATTATCAGAGGGCAATGCCAAAGACTGGTAGGTAGAAGAGGCATCCGCGGTTATGTACAGGTTGACCTGGATTTACGGCAGTCCGTTTAGTGACCATTCAAAGTTGGAACAGACCCCGGGGAAAAAAGACCATTTTTCACACTTACGACTGTTTATTTATTTATTTATTTATTGGTCGATTTATATGCCACTCTTTCTCCGGAGACTCAGGGCGGCTTACAATGCTTTAAGCAATAGCCTTCATACTTTTGTATATACCTGCTTAGTAGGTAGTAGTATACTTAGTAGATATATACTATATATAAGTAGGTATTTCGGCCCCCGCTAACCGGTGTTCTTTTTTATACAAAGTCAGCTTATTGCCCCCACAAACCGGGTCCTCATTTTACCTACCTTGAAAGGATGGAAGGCTGAGTCAACCTTGAGCCTGGTGAGATTTGAACTCGCAGTAATTGCAGGCAGCTAAGTGCTACTTAACAGCACTTTAGTCTGCTGCACCACCAAGGCTCCTTGGTGGTGCTGTTGAACCATCCCCATGGTCACATGATCAGAATCCAGTCTCTCGGCAACTGGTTCATATTTATGACCGTCGCAGTGTCCCGGGGGTAACGTGATCCCCTTTTGCGACTTGATGGGGGAAGCCAGATTCACTTAACAACCGTATCGCTAACAAGTGGTTTCACTTAACCACCGTGGCACGGAAAAGGTCTTAAAACGGGGCCACGTTCACTTTGTCTCACCGAACAACAGAAATTTCGGGCTCGGTTATGGTCATAAATCCAGGACTGCCCGTAATCTGGTCAGGCACTGTAGGAGACGGGTTGCTCAATCAACAGAGGCCATCCGATGGATCGGCGAAGGTTACTCCGATGTTGCAAATGCAATCAGGGGCCCTTAGTAGTCTTAGTCTGACTCATCACAGTCGTTGCTTAATGCCAAGTGACAGGAAGTTGGACTTTACTCACTGTGTGGAAGAGGCAGAGCAAGCACTCTGCAGGAGCTCAGAGGCACCGTGGACTGATTTGGAGGTGGGCAAGCAGGACTTGGGCCTCATAAAACAAACTTACGCATTCCAGGGGCACTTCTCAGAACGTCAAAATTAAGCCCAGGTAGTCCTCAACTTTCAATCGTTCGTCTAGTGACCCATTTCAAGTCTGACAAAAGTGACCCAGGGCCGTTATTCGCAGTTACGACCTTCGTGTTATCCCTGTGGTCATGTGATCAAAATTCAGGCTTGACAAATCAGTTCATATTTTAGTATGAACAACAGCCCTGAAAAAAACAAAATGGCCTAGAACCGTCACTCGCATTTACAACTTGCAGCGTCTCTCACAGAATCAAAATTCAGAGGCTCGGCAACTGACTCATATTTATGACGGTTGCGGGGTCCACGTGACACCCTTTCTGCGGCCTTCTGGCAAGCAAATAGGGAAGCTAGATTCATTTAACGACCGTGTTCCTAACTTAACGCCCGCAGTGATTCGCTTAACAACCGTGGCAAGAAACGGAACAGGATTCACTTAATAAATGCTTAGCATCGGAAAATTGAGGGGGGGGGCTCAATCGCAGTCGTAAGGCGAGGACTACCTGTAGTGGAATCTCGGGCTGTTTCAGCCATGGTTCCACTATCATCTGATTTAGGATGGTTTTTGTTGTTGTGTTGAGGATTAGGGTTACTTCTGTGAGGTGTCCTTCTCCAAACCAAAAATGATGGTTCAAGGTGCTTCTTTTTAACCAGGATCGCATGACGGTTGAGGAGACAGACCTACCAGCACCTCACGTTCTCCAGAACCTCTGGCCTACAATTCCTGATGGTAGATTAGAGATGCGAGGCGATGATGATCAAAGCATCTCCAGCTTGCTGTGGCCCACAGCACGTCTGGATTTCAATCAGAACAGAGCCGGAAGGGACCTTGGAGGTCTTCTAGTCCAGCCCCTTGCTCAAGCAAGAGATCCTATACCGTTTCAGACAAACGACTGTCCGGTCTCTTCAGTGATGAAGCACCTACAACTTCTAGTGGCAAGCTGTTCCACTGGCTAACTGTCCTCACTGTTAGGAAGTTTCTCCCTTAATTCCAGGTTGCTTCTCTCTCCTTGATAATAATAATAATAATTTTATTATTGATGAGTTTCCACCCGTTGTTTCTTGTCTTCAGGTGCTTTGGAAAATAAATGGACCCCCCTCTTCTTTGGGGCAGCCCCTCAAATCCTGGAATACTTCTATCATGTCCGTCCGTCCCCCCCAGTCCTTCTTTTCTCTCGACTAGCCAAACCCAAACCCTTCCTATGTTTTAGTCTCCAGGCCTTTTGATCCTCTCAGTTGCTCTTCTCTGCACTTTTTCCCCCAAGTCTCAACATTTACCGAGAAGGACTTGTTAGTTGACACTTCTGGCAACGTATTTGGTGTCCAAAGTCTTTCCGACAAGATGTCAGTCGTGGTTGCCTTGCTCATCTTTTAAGCAAGATCTTCCGGTGGGTGTCACCACCACCAACTCACTTCCTTTACACTCCCAGCCTGCAACGTGCTTGTGGCACACCTTGGGATTGTCGTGGGTGATGGAATTGTGGCCCTGGTCTACCTTGCAAGGTGTGTGCCTTGCCGGGAAAAATCAAAGCACCCTCTGCCAGACGTCGGTGTGTGGTGGAAAATTGCAGGAAACCCAACCTGCTCTTGGGAATCTTTTGGGATCTGTGGAGCCTTAAATATTTCATGCCGAAGCACTGCAGCTCCGCGCAGCCCTGCATCTTAAAATATCGGGAGGGTGTTTTCAAGCCTAAAAGCATTTTTCTCCCTAGCTCTGAGCCTCACACCCCTCTCCTCCGGAGGAGAAAGGATGTGGTCTTAAAAATAGGAGCGGGGCCCGAAAGAGAATTTTTCTGTTGGCGTTAGGAAGTGTCGTCTTGTGGTTACGGATGGTTGCTTCCTCCTGAAAAGCTCTGGGATGGTGGAAATATTACGCATTTAGCAATCGGCGTAAAGGATCTTTTTTTAAAAAAAAAAAATCAAAATTGCCTTTCGCTTTCTCGGCCATTTTCAGCCTGGGTAATCTGGTCACAGGCGTCAATTTACAACCGTCCGTTTAGTGACCGTTGGAAGTTAACAATGGCACTTTCGGAAGCGACTTGTACCCGGTTTTCGCACTTAACGACCGTTGCAGCAATCAAAATTCAGCAACTGACTCGTATTTGTGACGGTTTCGTTGTCCCGGGGCGGGTGTCTTGTGAGCACCGTTTGCGACCTTCAACAGGGGAAGCTTGGCCTGCTTAATGACCGCATGCTTCGCTTAACAACTGCAGCGATCCATTTAACACACAAGGCAAGACGGCAACAGTATTTAGGCTTATAAACCGACCCAAAAAAGGTCGTAAAATGGGGCAAAACTCACTCTCGCCTAGCAACCCAAATTTGGGGCTCAGTTGTGGCCGTAAGTCGAGAACTACCTGTAACCCCTAACTGCTGGCTTCTGAGGCCGTATGCTTGCCTGGGAAACTTTTTATTTTTACACCCTGTTTTATAATCCTCGCTCTCTTGAGCTGAAGTTAGGAACTGGGGCTGGATGTAGCTTGAACTTCCACAGGACTAGAAACCTGGTGCAAGGTCCTCAGTGCTCTCTGAGCTTGGCGGTTTTCTTGCAGGCGTCTCATGACCCAACTAGGTAACCTCATCAGAAAGCAGGGAGTTTGGGATGAGAAGGAGAAGGAAGAGAGGGAAAGGAGGAGGAGGACTGCGGGATCCTTGGTGGTCTCTGAGCTTTTGCAGACGTTGCATGACCCAGATAGGTAACCTCCTCAGTGTTAGAAGGGAGTGGGGGCTTGTGGAGGGGAGGAGAAGGGAGAGGGGAAAAGGAGGAGGAGGGCTCTGTGAGCCTTGGTGCTCCCTGAGCTCAGTGGTTGTCTTGCAAGCGTTTCATGAGCCAACTAAGTAACATCTTCAGTGCTGGAAGGGAGTGGGGTTTGCAGAGAGGAGGAGGAGGAGGAGAAGGGCTGTGGGGTCCTCGGTGCCCTCCGAGCTGGGTTGTTTTCTCACCGACGTTTCATGACCCAAACTAGTAGCCTCATCAGGTTCTAGACCTCCTTTCAACCCTGAGCCACAAATAATTCGGCAAGTGGAACAAACCCCTCGCTTTCTCTCTCTCTCTCTCCCCCCCTTGTCCAGAAGATTAGGGGGAGCCCCTCCCTCCTTGCTTTTTAAGTCAGGAAAAGTGCCAGCGCACCCATCTCGTGACTCGCCAGCTTCTCGTTCGCCTCCCTGCCTGTCACTCAAGAGAAGCTCGGTTAAGAAACTTCCTCTGGCAATTGTCTTTATTCGCCGTTCACATCTTGGGGGGAGGGACAGAGCCGTATCAGATCACTTGCTCGCCTGGTCCTAGATCTACCCCAGGTTCTGCCAGTCGGGGCGAAGGTCATGCAACAGGAGGATTCTGGGATTTGAAGTCCAGAATCCATTTAGCAAAATCTCCGGATGGGAAAGCTTGAATTAGCTGGTCTGATGCAGCCATTTAAGCACGGCCAAACTCTCGTTCCCAGAGGCCGAGTCTTGAGATAAATTACAGGCAGTTCTCGGCTTACAACAGTTCATTTAGTGACCGGTTCCTCCTCCCCCCCCCTTTAAGACCATTGCAGTCACGTGATTAAATTCAGACACTTGGTATCTGGTTCCTATTTATGACGGTTGCAGTGTCATGGGGGAGTCACCTAATCGTCCCCTTTTGCAACTTTTCGACAAGCAAAGCCAACGGACTCTTAACCGTGTTGCTAACCGAACAACTGCAGTGATTCATTTAGCAACGGTGGCAAGAAGGGTCGCGAAATGGAGCAAAACTCCCTTAGCCACTGTCTCACCTTAGCAGCAGAAATTTTGGGCTCAATTGTAGTCGTAAGTCGAGGACTACCTGGATTTAGAGTCTCCCTCCTCCCCCCCCCCAGAGATTAAGAAACACATTTAAAGTTCCTGCCCCATTTTGATCTGTTTGTGTGTATTTTTTTTTTCCCCCAGTGATTACCTGTTCAAGTTGCTTCTGATCGGAGATTCCGGTGTCGGGAAATCCTGCCTCTTGCTACGGTTCGCCGTGAGTATCTACAATTCCCCCCCAAAACGGCTATTTTTCTTACATATTTTCCCGTTGCAAAGCTGCTGCTAGTTGAGGAGCATTATCGAGGGAAGGTGAGGCCAAGAAAAATAAAAGCATTTTTTAAAAGAAAAAAACAGGAACTGTGCTTCTGGAATTCCTTATCTGCCCCACCTTCCAATTTTAAATCCCCTTTGTTTTGAGGGAGGAAGGATTTTTTTTTTTTCATGAAACTCCTTTAACACGGATTGGACCGCCTCCTGAATTCCATTTCCAAGGGAGATGCGTTGATTTAAAAATCGATTTTTTGCAATGGTTTGGAGAGTTTTGACGGCTAGAATTGCAGATCGGGCTAATTATTTTTTATTTTATTATTTATTCAATTTATAATTAACGGGGATCAAGGCTGGGATTGACAGGAACGAATCATTTTCTCTGCGGTGACATAATTTTTTTCCCCTCCCCCCATGCTAGGATGACACCTACACAGAAAGCTACATCAGCACCATCGGGGTAGACTTCAAAATCCGGACCATTGAACTGGACGGCAAAACCATTAAGCTGCAGATTGTAAGTTTTGGGGCAGCTGTCCCGACGGCTGGATGGCCACCTCCGTCTGGGTTTGGTTTCATTTTCCAGATGTGGAGCCAGGAGGAGCCTCTGATTAAAAATCAAAAATTCCTTTCCTTTTTTTCTTGAACCATTGACTAAATCTTTGGATGTAGTTTTTAGATCTAGCATGGTGACGGGGGGGGGGGGGATTTGGGGAGTTAAAGTCCATCCATCTTAAAGCATTCTGACCAGGGAATTCTGGGAGTTGAAGTCCATCTCCCTTCAAGCATACTGGCTGGGGAATTCTGGGAGTTGGTCCATCTTAAAGCATGATGGCTGGGGAATTCTGGGAGTTGGTCCATCTTAAAGCACGATGACTGGAGAATTCTGGGAGTTGGTCCATCTTAAAGCATGATGGCTAGGGAATTCTGGGAGTTGAAGTCCATCTCTCCGAGCATACTGGCTGGGGAATTCTGGGAGTTGGTCCATCTTAAAGCATGATGGCTAGGGAATTCTGGGAGTTGAAGTCCATCTCTCCGAGCATACTGGCTGGGGAATTCTGGGAGTTGGTCCATCTTAAAGCATGATGGCTAGGGAATTCTGGGAGTTGGTCCATCTTAAAGCACAATGACTGGAGAATTCTGGGAGTTGGTCCATCTTAAAGCATGATGGCTAGGGAATTCTGGGAGTTGAAGTCCATCTCTCCGAGCATACTGGCTGGGGAATTCTGGGAGTTGGTCCATCTTAAAGCATGATGGCTAGGGAATTCTGGGAGTTGAAGTCCATCTCTTTTCAAGCATACTGGCTGGGGAATTCTGGGAGTTGGTCCATCTTAAAGCATGATGGCTGAAGAATTCTGGGAGTTGGTCCATCTTAAAGCATGATGGCTGAAGAATTCTGGGAGTTGGTCCATCTTAAAGCATGATAGCTGAAGAATTCTGGGAGTTGGTCCATCTTAAAGCATGATGGCTAGGGAATTCTGGGAGTTGAAGTCCATCTCTCTTCGAGCATACTGGCTGGGGAATTCTGGGAGTTGGTCCATCTTAAAGCATGATGACTGGAGAATTCTGGGAGTTGGTCCATCTTAAAGCATGATGGCTAGGGAATTCTGGGAGTTGAAGTCCATCTCTCTTCGAGCATACTGGCTGGGGAATTCTGGGAGTTGGTCCATCTTAAAGCACGATGGCTAGGGAATTCTGGGAGTTGAAGTCCACCCCTCTTAAAATTGCCAAATTGAAAAATACCGACATCTAATCGGGCAGTCCAATGTTTAAAAAATAAGTAGCCCTCTTTGAGAAGGAGCTGTGCTTTGTGTCCCACCCAGTTTTTAATCACATTCTGTTTCTTGTTTTTATTTATTTCTATGCCTTAATTTTTTAAACATGTGATCCGCCCAGAATCCCTGAGTGTCAGACGGGCACGTATTTAATATCCACCATTTTTTCCCCCTTGTGATGGGATTTAGTGAGGAGGGAGTTTCTCCAGGAGGGAGGAGGCGAAATCCCAGAAAAGCAAGAGGCAAACTCAGCCTGGATATTACATGTGAGAGAAAGAGGGTGAAGACAGGCTCTTCCTAATAGTTCCCACAGTCTATTGTAGAGGCAGGAAGCTTGGAAGAATAAACCTTTGGTCCCGCTGACCGACTCAGATTAGATCCTGCAGATAGTAGAGTCCTTAATCCGGTCAGATTTGGGAGTGAAACAATAAATAATTCAGCTTGTAAGAATCGCCACCTGCCAGTCTTCCGTTTTGGGCCTGAGGTTCTGTCCGTTAACCCGCTCTTTTCCGCTTTCTCCAGTGGGACACAGCTGGGCAGGAACGGTTCCGGACTATCACGTCCAGCTACTACAGAGGGGCCCACGGCATCATCGTGGTCTACGACGTAACGGATCAGGTAGAGTGGCACTCGGGTGGCTGTTCAGGCAACAGAAGGGCAGGAGACACCTCGGGCACAACGCAAAGATCAAAGCAGAGACAAATAAAACTCAGTGTCTCGTTTCTCTGCAGTTGTACAAGGCTTGTTTTGGGTGGTTTTGTTTGTTTATTGGCTTGGGAGTTGTAATTTACTGGAATCCCACAATCGGGTAGGTCCCCAAAAATAATGAAAAAGGGCCTAATAATAATTACAGGGGGAAGGAGAAACAGGCCGTCCCACCAGCTAAAGGCCGTCGTTGGAAGTCCTTGCCTTGGCAAACGGCTGCAGAAAAAGTTGGGACACGAACGCAGGGAAATTCAGTATCGAGGGCCAGCCCAACGGTCCGTGGGAGGATTTTTTTAAGGATATTTTCTACTCCTGAGAGAGAGAGAGACCTTTGGAGTAGCAAAACGTGGGTCTTTGTGCCCCAAAGCCACATCCATTCACCACATCCAGCTGTGCGGACTTCAACTCCCAGAAAGCTCATCTTCGGTCATGCCGGCTGTAAAATTCTGGGAGTTGAAGTCTTCCCGTGTGGAATTCTGGGAGTTGAAGTCTTCCCGGGTGGAATTCTGGGAGTTGAAGCCTTCCTATTTGGAATTCTGGGAATTGAAGTCCTCCCATTTGGAATTTTGGGAGTTGAAGTCCTGGGTGGATTTCTGGGAGTTGAAGTCTTCCCATGTGGAATTCTGGGAGTTGAAGTCTTCCCGTGTGGAATTCTGGGAGTTGAAGTCTTCCCGGATGGAATTCTGGGAGTTGAAGTCTTCCCGTGTGGAATTCTGGGAGTTGAAGTCTTCCCGGGTGGAATTCTGGGAGTTGAAGCCTTCCTATTTGGAATTCTGGGAATTGAAGTCCTCCCATTTGGAATTTTGGGAGTTGAAGTCCTGGGTGGATTTCTGGGAGTTGAAGTCTTCCCGTGTGGAATTCTGGGAGTTGAAGTCTTCCCGGATGGAATTCTGGGAGTTGAAGTCTTCCCGTGTGGAATTCTGGGAGTTGAAGTCTTCCCGGGTGGAATTCTGGGAGTTGAAGTCTTCCTATTTGGAATTCTGGGAATTGAAGTCCTCCCATTTGGAATTTTGGGAGTTGAAGTCCTGGGTGGATTTCTGGGAGTTGAAGTCTTCCCGTGTGGAATTCTGGGAGTTGAAGTCTTCCCGGATGGAATTCTGGGAGTTGAAGTCTTCCCGGATGGAATTCTGGGAGTTGAAGTCTTCCCGGGTGGATTTCTGGGAGTTGAAGTCTTCCCGGGTGGAATTCTGGGAGTTGAAGTCTTCCCGGGTGGATTTCTGGGAGTTGAAGTCTTCCCGTGTGGAATTCTGGGAGTTGAAGTCTTCCCGGATGGAATTCTGGGAGTTGAAGTCTTCCCGGATGGAATTCTGGGAGTTGAAGTCTTCCCGGGTGGATTTCTGGGAGTTGAAGTCTTCCCGGGTGGAATTCTGGGAGTTGAAGTCTTCCCGGGTGGATTTCTGGGAGTTGAAGTCTTCCCGGGTGGAATTCTGGGAGTTGAAGTCTTCCCGGATGGAATTCTGGGAATTGAAGTCCTCCCATTTGGAATTCTGGGAGTTGAAGTCTTCCCGGATGGAATTCTGGGAGTTGAAGTCTTCCCGGATGGAATTCTGGGAGTTGAAGTCTTCCCGGGTGGATTTCTGGGAGTTGAAGTCTTCCCGGGTGGAATTCTGGGAGTTGAAGTCCTCCCGGATGGAATTCTGGGAATTGAAGTCCTCCCATTTGGAATTCTGGGAGTTGAAGTCCTCCCGGGTGGAATTCTGGGAGTTGAAGTCCTCCCGGGTTGAATTCTGGGAGTCGAAGTCCTGGGTGAAATTCTGGGAGTCGAAGTCCTCCCGGGTGGAATTCTGGGAGTTGAAGTCTTCCTATTTGGAATTCTGGGAGTTGAAGTCTTCCCGCCTGGAAATCGTGGCTGGGGAATGCCCACCTGGCCTTTAAGATCCCCCCCCCCTCAGAGGTATGGGTGTTGGAGTAGCACTTGGCTCCTTCACTCCTCACCTTGCTCCTCCCTCTCGGTCGTCCAGGAATCGTACAACAACGTCAAGCAGTGGCTGCAGGAGATTGAGCGTTACGCCAGCGAGAACGTCAACAAGCTGCTCGTCGGCAACAAGTGTGACTTAACCACAAAGAAGGTGGTGGACTACACAACCGCCAAGGTGAGCCTCCAGCCGTGGGAATTTTCAGGACCCCTCTGTTCTGAGCCAGCTCCCCAAACACGACAAACCCTCTGTAATCGGCAGCCCTGGCAAAAAGTGTCTCTCTCACCGCACAAGTCCATCCGGCAGGGAGACGAATCGTCGTCTGCCACACCTATTCATCTCCGCCCCCTGCCTTTTCTCCCCATTGCTAAAGTGGGGCTTCGCTAGCAGCGGTGGCTCTTCCGTCCCAAGGACCGTCCCATAGATTTCCACTGCTCTCCTCTCCTCTTGCTTTCTATCAGGCACCAGACCCAGCTGTTGTTCCTCCTCCTCCTCCTCATCAGCCACCTCCAGACCTGGGGGCTGTTGACTCTCCATCTGAGGGCTGACGGGCGGCCCAGGCTCCGCCTCCGTCTCTCTCGCTCTGGCACCCCCATTCCCGCTTCCCCCTCAGAGCTGCCTCGATGCTGACCCCGACTCCCACACACCCTCCTCCTCCTCCTCCTCCTCCTCCTCCTCCTCTGATTCGGCTGCTGTAGAACAGGCCACAACATTCTCCCTCCGTTCCCAGTCAAGATCTGCCGAAGGGGGGGGAGTCCAACGGGTGGGAGCATCTCCCCTTGGGAACCGGAAGCGTCTCTTTTGACGTTCACCTGATTCCCCAACGGGGGTCGTTAGTCCGAGGACTCCCCGAAACCGGGCCGTTCCCCTGACCTCCCGCTCCGGTTTCTGGTTCGCTCGCTCTCCTCACCCCTCCCCTCTCTTTTTATCTCCCCTCCGCCCCCGCCCCCCAGGAGTTTGCCGACTCGCTGAGCATCCCCTTCCTGGAGACGAGTGCCAAGAACGCCACCAACGTGGAGCAGTCGTTCATGACCATGGCGGCCGAGATCAAGAAACGGATGGGCCCCGGGGCCACGGCCGGCGGGGACCGGCCCAACTTGAGAATCGACAGCACTCCGGTCAAACAAGGAGGAGGCGGCTGTTGCTGAACAGGAGGGACATGATGGCTTTGAGGGGAGGGGGGGGACGGATGGGGGGGGCCTGGGACAGGCCGGGACAGCGGGGTCCTGCCCCCCCCTCCCCACCGTCCAGCCCCTTCCTCCTCCTCCTCCTATTTTTTTTTTTTTCATTCTCCGAAGGTGGCTTTCCGGATGATACCTCCGTGCCGGAGGGGACGGGGCCTTTCTCCCAGCGCAGCTGCTGCTCCGAGTTGGAGGGGGGGGGTCTTTAGCTGTGTGTGTGAGGAGGGGGGGGAGACAGAGGGTTCCCACTCCTCTAGGCAGGAACTGGGTGGCCCTTTCTTTTACTGCAAGGGGGGGGGTCTCAGCCCCCCTTCCTCCCCTCCTTCTCCGCCTCTCCCCCCCCCCCAGCCCCAAATCTCTCTCTCCCTATTTGGTAATCCAAAACTGAGCGTTTCTATCTCCACCCTTCGGTCTGCCTGCTTCCTCACCACCTCCTCCTCTTCCTCCTCCTGCCCTTAAGTAGGAGATCCCCCTCCCCAATGAAGGCTGTTCCCACCCCCCCAACCCCTCCCTCCTTCCTGCATCTGTTTGACGGTGTTTCCTTTTTATTCCACCCAAATTTCCATCTCTCCGTCCCCCCCGAAAGACTATGTCATTCCTTCCCTGGCCCTTCCTGAACCCCCTCCTCCTCCTCCCCCCCACCCCTAGGGTCTTTCAACGCACACATACACCCCAATCCCCCTCCCAGCCACCCCTCTCCCCAATTTCTTCCTGCCTCCCAGCACCATCGGCCGCTTAATAATCCCTCGAAATGGAGGGGGGGGAGGAAGAGGGAGATGGGGGGGCTGTGGAGCCGGGGGGGGGGGAGTCGGGGGTCTTCCCCCAGCTTCTGCATTTCACAGTCAATGAATGTATCTCTGCTGGGCAGCCCCTCCCTTGAGCTTGTGAATAATTTTATAGGGTCTCCCTTGTGTGTTCCCCCCCCCCCCGGGCTCCCCATTTTTTTCCTCTTCCTCTCACCTCCCTGTGTATCAATGACCAAATGTAACCCCCCCTTCCTCCCCCCACCAGGTATCTCTTTTCCCATGCTGCTGGGCCGAGCCCCCTGCCCCCAAATCTGCCCCTTCCCCCCCCCCTATTTTTAGCAGCAGGAAGTCCTTTCCTTCCCCAGCCACTTGTCTGCCCCGGTGGTCCTTTCCTTCGTCCGTCTCATCCTCGCTCGCTCGCTGGTCCCCTTCCTCGCCCGACCCCCACCACCCACCCACTCCCGCTTTATTTAAGGAACGTCAGGGACCCCCGTCGCGGGGTGGAAAAGTTTTCCGTCGGCTCTCGATTTCGTCCGCTCGTTTTGTTTTTTTTTTCCACAAGTGACATTATACAAAACCACAGATACGAGAGGAAAAGAGAAAAAAAAGAAAAAAGAGGGAGGGAAAGAAAGAAAGAAAGAAAGAAAAAAAAAAAACCGAATAAAACATAACCAGCCTCTTGCAAAATGAGGATTTTCCAGGCTCGGTTTGCGTGTGTATGTGGTTTATTTATTTATTTGTTTTTTTTTTACGCCCTGTACGACGACGGCGGCGGCGGGGTTGAGATCTCGAACTACGGTTTGGTGCATCCTGGTTTAATTCGTTGCGCTAATTTTGGCTAAGAATCGGCTCGAACGGGGGGGGGGGGGTTCCCAGTCTTGGCCGCTTTTAAGAAGTGGCGACTTTTTTTAAAAAAAAAAATTGATTTATATGCCGCCCTTCTCCGGAAGACTCAGGGCGGCTTACAGTGCGCTAAGCAATAAACTTTAAACTCCCAGAATTCCCCAGCGGACTTGAGATTGGCGGTGGCTGTATAGGAAAGAAGAACGCTGCCCTCTGGTGGTGCAAAAGGGAAAAGCACCCGATCTGCGGGAAAGGATCCCGATGGACGGCCCTGCCACTGGCAATTGATTTATGCGTTTATTTCACTTGTGTCCCGCCTTTTATTATTTTTATAAACTGGCAATGAACCTAGTACCCCCCCCTTATTATTTTCCCATGCAACAACAACCCTGCGAGGTAGTTCGGCTGCTGTTTTAACCAGGTTGGGCAGGATATTTCAACTGGCCTTTTGCAAATTCAAGATTTAATTGAAATATTTAAATAATGTCTTGTATTCTTTTATTTTTATTTAATTGGTCTTAACGCCTCGGTGGCGACCTCCCCATGGCAGTTTCCCCCATCCTGCAGAAATTTCTAGAAGAGGGACAGCAGAGGGTGCTCTCCCACCACGTGGCTTCCCTGGGGTCTGCAACCTGGCGCCCACGGGTGCCATTAAGAACGGCTACAGAGCCAGCTCCGTTTCACACTGCCCTTAAACCAGTTGTTTTTTTTTTTTCCTGAAAGATCTTGCCGCGGCTGCCTTCGCACAACCTGCCAAGCTAGCTTAGATTTAACCAGGATTAGCTTGATGGAAGGAGGAGGGGGATTTTTCCAAGCTCCGCCTGTTTTGATAGTTATCGGTTCGAGGTTTTGTACCAAAGCTGGGAAACTACACATCCCGGCTAGGAACTGTGGATTTATTTAGGAAACAAGACTTGGGGGGACAAACCAGAAATTAACTAGCCATGGTTTAGGCCTGCAAACGGCGTCAACTTTTGAATTTTGTACAAAAGAGATACCACGAAGGAAGAAAGGGGGGGAGGGAGAAGAATTTTGGGCTGCTGCCCAGATGAAGCTTTCATTTATATTTATATTCAGCTTTTTCCCTATAAAGGGACACCCCCCCTCCTCCTCCTCCTGCTCTTTTGCCACACAACAACCCTGAAAGGTAGGTTGAGCTGACCTTTAACTCACCCAGGAGCTTCTGAACTGGACTTCAACTCCCAGAATCCCCCCCCCAAGCCGGCAAGATGGGAGTGGGTGAGTACCCCCCTCCCCACCATCCTCAACTGTCCAAGGTTGTGGAACATTGGCTTACAAACCGCAGGGGTGGAGGGTTTCCTGCCTAAGCAGGGGGGTTGGACTAGAAGACCTTTTGAGGTCCCTTCCAATTCTACAGTTATTCTATTCTAAAGCCTTCCTTTTGCCCGGCCAACTGGGGGGGGAAGGATGGGATTTGTAGTCCAGCAGGGCCCAGCTCCTGAGAAGGAAGACCTTTGTGGTTGATGAGTCAAATGGGGGGGGGTCTTTCTCGGTAGGGGACGATGGGAGTTGGAGTCCATCCCGGCCTCCCCCCCCTTTTCCCAAAACCCGAAGTTGTGGCAGCTTCAGAGGGGGGGGGTTCCCCCCAAAGCCCCACCCACCCACCCAAAAAAACCCCACCCATGAGCCTCAGCGGCACTCCGCAGCCCCTGATTCCCAGCCACCTGTGCAGATTGGCTCCGCCCCCCCCGGGCGTTCTATCCCCGCCCCCTCCGAGTTCTGGCTCCTCCCCCCGCCCCCCCACTCCTCACTTTCTCCGCGGCGGCAGACGGCGGCGGAGCCGGGAGGATGCGGGGGGCGTCGCGGCTGCTCCCGCCGGTCTCGTAGCGGCTGCCGCGGCTGTGGGAGACCCCGGCCCGGCGCCTCCGATGGCCGAGTAGCCCCCCCTTGCCCTGCGGCCACCCCCGCCATGGCCTTCACCTTCGCCGCCTTCTGCTACATGCTCACGCTGGTCCTCTGCGCCTCGCTCATCTTCTTCGTCATCTGGCATGTGAGTGGGGGTCTCTCGTCCCACCCCCCCCACCCCGGCATGGGGCCCAGGGGAGGGGGCAGGGGGCTGAAGGGCCAGGGAAGAGAGAGGAAGGGGCTGAAGGGCTCTGGGAGGGAGGGAGGGGAGGGGGCTCAGGGGCCAGGGGGCTGGGGAAGGATGGGGAGGGGGGCTCAAAGACTGGGGAAGAGAGAGGAAAGGGCTCCGGAAGGGAGGGGAGGGGGCTCAAGGGCCAGAGAGAAAGGAGAGGAGGGGGCTCAGGGGCCGGAGGGCAGGGGGCGTAGGAAGGAGGGGGCTCAAAGACTGGGGAAGAGAGAGGAAGGGGCTTAAGGGCTCTGGAAGGGAGGGGAGGGGGCTCAAGGGCCAGAGAGAAAGGAGGGGAGGAGGCTCTCAGGGTCCGAAAGGCAGGGGGCTGGGGAAGGATGGGGAGGGGGGCTCAAAGACTGGGGAAGGAACGAAGGGCAGGGGGCTTAGCATCTGGGGAAGAGAGAGGAAGGGGCTTAAGGGCTCTGGAAGGGAGGGGAGGGGGCTTAGGGGAGGGGGAGTGGGGGGGCAGGGGGCTGAAAGGCCAGGGAAGAGAGAGGAAGGGGTTTAAGGGCCAGGGAAGAGAGAGGACAGGAGGGGGCTCAGGGGCCGGAGGGCAGGGGGCGTAGGAAGGATGGGGAGGGGGCTCAAAGACTGGGGAAGGAAGGGCAGGGGGCTTAGGGGCCGGGAAGAGAGAGGAAAGGGCTCTGGAAGGAAGGGGAGGGGGCTCAAGGGCCAGAGAGAAAGGAGAGGAGGGGGCTGAGGGGCCAGAGGGCAGGGGGCTGGGGAAGGATGGGGAGGGGGCTCAAAGACTGGGGAAGGAAGGGCAGGGGCCGGGAAGAGAGAGGAAGGGGCTCAAGGGCTCTGGAAGGGAGGGGAGAGAGAAAGGAGAGGAGGGGTCTCAGGGGTCCAAGGGCAGGGGGCTGGGGAAGAATGGGGAGGGGGCTCAAAGACTGGGGAAGGAAGGGCAAGGGCTTAGGGGCTGGGGAATGGGGGGTGGCGGATGCAGGGGTCTGAAGGGCCAGGGAAGAGAGAGGAAGGGGTTTAAGGGCTCTGGAAGGGGGGGAGGGGGCTTAAGGATTGGGAAAGGGAGAGCAGGTGACTGGGGAAGGGTCTAAAGGGGGGAAAGGAGAAGGGCAGGGGTCTGGGTCTGGGTCTTAGGGGTTTGGGGGAGAGGACGAAGGGTGGGGGGGGGCATCCAAAGCAGACATCAAGCCATCTTGGGGGGTTGGGGGTTTCTCTGACCAGGCTGGAGAAGTGATGGGGGGAGAAATCGGGGAGGGGGCAATTTTGGGAGGGCCTGGCAAACCCGGGATGGGGAGAGGGGTTTAAGTTTATGGGGAAGGGGCTGAAATCTCAAAAACAAGATTCCTGAGGATCTGGAACCCACTGAAGCCCCCTCCCCACTGAAGGGCTAGGAAAGCACTGGATTTTTTTTAGGGTGGGGGGGTCATCTATCTATCTACATCATCTATCTCAATCTTCGGCCTTGTGGGGGCTTTTTTTTTTTGAGGGGAGGGTCTTTCGGCACCTGGGGGGGCCCCAGAACTGAGCAATTTGGCGGACGAGAAAGCCCCCTCCCCGTGAATCCCTCAAACCGGCAGAGACACCTCCGGTCCTCGCAGAGGGGAGGGAGAGACCGCGATTTGGGTCTGGGGGTTGCAAAGCCCGCCTTATTTCTGTCGGGGGGGAAATGGGGGGGTCATGGGTTTTTTTGAGGGGGGGTAGCCGTCGCCCCTCAAAGGGACTGGGTGCGAAATTTGGCTTGATTGGGACACACTCAGGAAAGCTCCATCCATCCATCTATCTATCTATACACCCCTAAAAGGGGGCACTGAAGCCCCCTCCCCCAAATTCAGAAAAAATCCTCTTCCTCCTGGCCCCCTCCTTTGCAACTTTCCAGCTATCCCCTACCTCATATTTTTTTTTATTATTTTTTTTAAAAAAATCAAAATAAGATTTTTTTTCCCATCTTCTTCCTTTTCGGGTGACGTGTTCAGGAATCCCAGGAAAGGATTTGATTAAAACAAAAAAAATTAAAATTATTATTATTTTTTTAAATCTCCTTCTGTTCCTCCATTTTCTGTCCTCCACCTCTCCGGCCCCCCTCCCCAATTTTCCTCTCCTCCATCTGTAACCAAGGAACCTGACTCTGGTTGCCATGGGAACTACATGTGTTTACAATAGAGAGCCCTTTCTTAATAAATGGGGATGCTGGCATCTTTTAACTCCTTCGCTGTGGGGCTCGTTTTTTGGGGAGGGGGGGGTTTCGTGGGGTGGGGGGGGAGAGGGCAGGATCTGAGCGAAATAAATCCCCCTCCCTCCGTGGATCTGATTGGAGTGTAAAAATGCTTGGAATTCCTGCTGCTTCTTTTTTTTAAATAATAATAATAATATAATAATAATAATGGGTATCGGATTCGGTTTGACAATAAAACGGTCCAAGGATGCTTAAATCAGGAATGGGGTTCCTTTATTTAAACGATACGAACCGACGTAGGATTGGAACGTCGGTTTTTTTCGTCGCTCTCTGAGCTTTTAACCGGGGTTTTAACCAGCGAGTTTAAGGGTTGATGGTAAGGTCCCCCCCCCCCACACTTTGTTTTAAAATGTCAAATATTCAGGAATTAATATTGCATTCATATCGCAAAATATTCCGGAATGTTATCTTGAGCTTTTCGTGTTCTTTTTTTTTTTTTTTTTAAATGGCTCTCTTGGATAATCTTCATTTTTCAATGTACGTCGGGATCGTTTCGATGTATCCGAATGGTTATTTTCCAGATTTATTTTTGAGAGAGGAGAGCCTACCTCAAAAGTTGTTGTTTTTGTTTTTAAAAAAAATAAAAAAGGACTAGGGGTGCCTCCCATTTGAAGTGATTGTGATGTTTCGTAGTCGATGGGACTCTTTGGGGAGGGTCCTCTCTGCCCCCCCCCTTTGAAATACTTGAGGGAGGCCTGTGGATTTCCAGGACCTGGGAACGGCCATTCCCAGGCTACCTTGTCAGTAGCTCAAGTGGGTGCTCTTGGGAGTTATAGTTTTTGTACCGGGGGGCTCTGGCAAGCCTGTTTGGTGGTTTAAGGCATCAGGCGCGAAATCGGGAGATTTCTAGTTTTGCCTTAGGCGTGAAAGCCGGCTGGGTGACTTTGGGCCGATCACCAGGAGTCGGTGAATTCTAGTCTGGCCTTAGGCATGAAAGACGGCTGGGTGACTCTGGATGAATCACCGGGAGACGGTGAGTTCTAGTCCTGCCTTAGGCACGAATTAGGAGACGGTGAGTTCTAGTCCTGCCTTAGGCATGAATTAGGAGACGGTGAGTTCTAGTTCTGCCTTAGGCATGAAAGACGGCTGGGTGACTCTGGACGAATCACCGGGAGACGGTGAGTTCTAGTCCTGCCGTAGGCACAAATTAGGAGACGGTGAGTTCTAGTTCTGCCTTAGGAATGAAAGACGACTGGGTGACTCTGGACGAATCACTGGGAGACGGTGAGTTCTAGTCCTGCCTTAGGCACGAATTAGGAGACGGTGAGTTCTAGTCCTGCCTTAGGCACGAATTAGGAGATGGTGAGTTCTAGTTCTGCCTTAGGCATGAAAGACAGCTGGGTGACTCTGGATGAATCACCGGGAGATGGTGAGTTCTAGTCCTGCCATAGGCACGAATTAGGAGATGGTGAGTTCTAGTCCTGCCTTAGGAATGAAAGACGACTGGGTGACTCTGGAGGAATCACCGGGAGACGGTGAGTTCTAGTCCTGCCTTAGGCACGAATTAGGAGACGGTGAGTTCTAGTTCTGCCTTAGGAATGAAAGACGACTGGGTGACTCTGGATGAATCACCGGGAGATGGTGAGTTCTAGTCCTGCCGTAGGCACGAATTAGGAGATGGTGAGTTCTAGTCCTGCCTTAGGAATGAAAGACGACTGGGTGACTCTGGATGAATCACCGGGAGACGATGAGTTCTAGTTCTGCTTTAGGTATGAAAGACGGTTGGGTAACACTGGGTGAATCACCAGGAGACTGGGAGTTCTAGTAATGCCTTAGCCATAGAGCTGGCTGGGTGACTGGGCCAGCCCACCTACCTGCCCCTCCCTCCCTCTCTCCCTCCCTCCCTCTGTATCTCTCTCTCTCTCTCTCTCTCTCTCTCTCTCTATCTATCTATCTATCTATCTATCTATCTATCTATCTATCTATCTATCTATCTATCTCAAGCTATTTAGCTCTCATTAGCTAGCCATACCCTTACTTGGATTTGAATTTGGGCTGCCTGCATGTTATTTCTTTATCAGCGATATATATATATATATATATATATATACACTGCTCAAAAAAATAAAGGGAAGACAAGCAGAAGACATCCGAGATCTGAATGAATGAAATAGCCTTATTAAATACTTCGTTCGTTACATACAGTAGTTTTGTGTTCCCTTTAGTTGTTTGAGCAGTGTATAAACTACTGTATATAAAGAACAAAGTATTTAATAAGGCTATTTCATTCATTCAGATCTCGGATGTCTTCTGCTTGTCTTCCCTTTATATTTTATGTGTGTGTGTGTGTGTGTGTGTGTGTCTTAAGTTTTCGCGGGTGTGTGTATGCAAAAAATTAAAATCTCAGGTGTTTTCCCACGTCATGTTAAACAAGTTAGTTAAAATGTTTAAAATTCTGGTTTTAAGATAGGATTTTAACCAGAATTTTAAACATTTTAACTAACTTATTTAACATGACGCGGGAAAACACCCGAGATTTTAATTTTTTGCATATATAGATATAGATATATAGATATAGATATAGATATAGATATAGATATAGATATATAGATATATAGATATAGATATAGATATAGATATAACAAACTATTCTAAAAATACGAGTTCCAGGTATATTTGTAAACAAAGAAAGCTTAGTAGAATAAAATTTTAATTATTTTAGTTCTGGAGCTCGCAGAATGTCTGCTTCTTTGTTTACACACACACGTATATATATATATATCAATCTCTCTCCTCTCTCTTTCAATCTCTCTCCTCTCTCTTTCAATCTCTCTCTCTCTCTCAATCCCTCCCTCCCTCCCTCTCCCTCTGTCAACCCAATCACTTCACAGGGTTGTTGTTGTGAAAATAGGCAGAGGTTGCGTTGGATATATTTGCCACCTTGAATTATTTGTATGTAGAATCCTCAGGCCGGAAGGGACCTCGGAGGTCTTCTAGGCTGACCCCCCTGTTTATCAAACAGCCTGTTTATTTTATTTTTTTTCAAAGCTCAGGATACCAGTAAAGAAACATGACATAAAATATCAAAACGGATGCGATTCAGTATCGAACCCCCATTTGCAGAGAGTTTGGGGGTCGACGGAATGCAATTTGCTTTTGATCCGTGTCCTCGCCGGAAGACCTTCCTGATCTTAAACCCTTGGGCGGCTGGGAAATATAGTTTTCATTTCTGCAACCGAAAAAAAAAAACCCAGAATCCATGGTTTTCACTCTTGGCGAGAACTCAAACCCGACGGAAATACAATTTGCAAGAAAACCCAAGCCGGGTTTGAGGAGGAGGACGGCTGCCCCCTTCTTGCCTTTCTCGGGATCTGAGTTCGAGTGCTGCGCGAGCGTCACCCTCGAGGAAATCCTCGCCGTCGTGTGCGTGGGCACCTCCCAATCACGCACAGGTGGCAGTGTGCAGTTTTAGGCTTTTCTCCGTCTCCTTTGGGGTCCCCGCTAGAGTGCCTTGCCCCCCCTCCCCCCGCACACGGCACAAAGCAAGGCCCCGAGTTTCTAGTCCTCATGAAGAGAACGGAGGGGTTAGCACGTTGAGCTTGGCAGCCAGTCTTCTAGGTGTCACTGGGGATGGCAAGGCCTGCTAGACGTCGGAAACGGGCTCAATAATTAGAGACACCTATGTATATATATATATATATATTGATTTATTTCCATGGTTACCCTTTTGGGGAAATTGATTGTCCTTTTGGATTTATGAGGGGATTCTGAGGTACGAGGTCTCTCCCTTTTTCGACCGGTTTTCTCTCTCTGTGTTGGCACCACCGGAGGCGGCTATTCAAGAAATATTTCGCCATCCAAAATGAGCCTTTGCCAGGGCTGGCGAAGCGAAGTTATCAAGGAATCAATTATTTTTTATTTTTTTCCAGAGGAAAAGTACAGTATATCCTCCTTTTTTTTTTTTTTTTGAAAGGCGTCCCTGGCTGAGGAACGGAAAGAAAAGAGAAAATTGGATTCCTTCGGCCTAAGCAGAGACTGTAATCAGATTTGCAAACCCTACCTCACTCCACCCTGACGACGTTCCCTAGTTGGGTAACGAGACGTCTGCAAGCCAATCTGCCCCGCTCAATCAGCCCCGGAGTTAGCTTAATCTTAATTAAAGGATTAAACAAAGTTGGATTAAGCTTAATTCAACAACCATGGTATATAGGCTTTCCTGTCTGAGTTAGACTAGAAGACCTCCAAAGTCCCATCCAACTCTTGCTCGTCTTCGAATCAACTAGCTCGGGCTGACACCAGGGACTAGCCACTTGGCTTTCGTCAATTTGCTCCCTCCTTTAGAGGGGAGGATTTCACGCCCGTCCTTGCAGAGGTGAACAAGTTGCAGATCCCGCGGGGAAGAAAAGACTAGCTGGATGGGAAGGATGGGAGATGTAGTCTCTGGCTGCCAAGATACTGTTGGCTGAGGATACGGGGCCGAGCAGAGGATTCAACAGGATGAGGAATTCAGAATATAATTTGTGGATTATCTAGAGGGGGGGCAGTGACCCTCAATGGATTCCCAGCTCTCCCCCCACCCCTCTTTTTCTGCTGGTTAGCACACAAAACACCCCAAAATTGACAGCTCCGGTTGCCCTAGCAACCGACAGTACCTTCAAGGTTGAAAACAAGAATAAAAACAAGAGTTTTCCCCGTATATTATTTCCCTCTTCTCTTCCCCCGCGTTTCTGTCGGGCCGGGCTGTTCTCAAAAGACTCTCCTACACCCGTGAGCCGCCAGGATATTGGGGGGCTGGGGGGGGTGGGCTGGCATTAGCCCAGCTTCCAAATTTCCAAGCCTTTGGGCCTCCCTCACCCCGCAACCCGGATGGGAAGGAAGAAAAGGGGTGCGAGATAAAAGAAGCGAACGCCGCCCCCCTCTTCCTTGGCACGGCTGCCTTGCCGTGATTCAGCTTCAACCGCCAATCCAAGATCGAAGGTGTGTAGAAAAAAAAAAAAAATATCGAGCAATTTTGCAGAGAAAGGGATACAAAAGATTAGCCCCTGGCTAACTGGCAGCCGGAAGATTTAACAGGATGGGGATTAAAAGAAGAGCCGATCCATCAGAAGCCGAATAGAGCCGGAAGGGGTCTTGGGGGTCTTCTCAAACAGGAGACCCTATGCAACATGACACAAGGGGTTGTCCGGTCTTTTCTTAAAGGCTCCAGTGATGGAGCAGCCACAACTTCTGGTGGCAAGCTGTTCCACTGGTTAATTGTCCTAACTGTTAGGAAGTTTCTCCTTCATTCCAGGTTGCTTCTCTCTCTCTCCTTGATGAGTTTCCATCCGTTGCTTCTTGTCCTGCCTTCAGGGGCTTTGGAGAATAGGTTGACCCCCAAATCTTCTTCGGGGCAGCCCCTCAAATCTTGGAAGATGCTATCACGTCTCCCGCTACTCCTTCTTTTCTCTAGACTAGCCAAACCCAAATCCTGCCACTGTCAGGTTTCGATGTCATCTCAAATAAATTGCACTCCCAAACAATTAATATTCCATTTATTGAGTACGACAGATCTGGCCCCGACTTCGTCGTAGCGGTACTAACCCTCTGACCCCCCCCCAAACCCTTCCCTTTCCGTTCCCCAATTCTCATCTTCTCATTGGCCATCTTCCAAGTCAGTCTCCCCAGCTTCTGACCTCACCTCACAGGAATGTTCCCCCCTCCCATCCCATCTCCTAGGGGATATTATCTACAGAGAAAATAAGTAGGTGAAAAGTCAAGCCGCGTCTTTTTATGGCAGCATCAGGATGCTGACATCCACCTCATCAAAATTCAGATTTTTTTCCCCCCTATCCAATGCCCGTTCCAGACCACTGTTTTATTCGTTGCTACCCGCTGCCATAAACTCCTGGTTTTTGACAAAAGAGAGACTAAATCGCATTTCCTTTTACCGTTAACTCAAAAAAAAATATTTGAAGTTGGTTTTGCCTCGGTCCATCCCGTCGGGGATGCCCGGCTGAAATGTCTTATTTCTCTCTCGTTGCAATTTTTGCCATGGCCTTTGCGATTTTTTTTATTTTATTTTATTTAGCAAGCTGACCTGTCGGTCTTTGCTCCGGATAGAAAATGGGGTACTCGGAATTCTCTCCCCGATCAAGGATTTGGGTCAGTTCCAAAGCTGGTATATTTTGGATGCTTTAATAGATGAAGCCATTTAAAGAACGTTGATTTTTCTCTCTCCTGAACCAATGTTTAATTCATTTATTTTTTTACAGCCTCGGCCCGTGATGGCGAACCTATGGAACAGGCGTAGCCGTATCAGTGGGCATGCAAGCTCAGCTCCGGTGTCAGCTGATTTTCGGGCCTTCTGGGCCCACCGGAAGTTGGCAAACAGGCTGTTTCCGGCCTCCGGAGGGTTTCGGGGGTAGGGGTGGAGAAGGCCCGTTTTTCTCCCTCCCAGCCTCCAGAGCCTTTCTAGGAGCCTGGGGAGGGCGAAAACAGCCTTCCCCACCCCACAGAGGCCCTCCGGTGGCCGAAAACAGCCCATTTGCCAACTTCAGGTGGGACCGGAAGGCCCGTTTTTTGCTCTCCCCAGCCTCCAGAACGATGGGACCGGAAGTCGGCAAACGAGCCGTTTCTGGCCTCCGGAGGGCGTCCTGGGGGTGGGGAAGGCCATTTTCGCCCTCCCCAGGCTCCAAGGAAGCTTCCGGAGCCTGGGGAGAGCGAAAAACAGGCCTACTGAGCCCACCGTGCCATCACGTGCCAGGAGTGAGGGGGGGTTCATGCGCGGGGATGGAGCGCATAGAATTATGGGTGTGGGCATGCGTGCGCACGACCCCCTCCTCCTCCCCCCCTCCCCCGCTCCTGGCACAAGGTTAGCCATCACTGGCCTAGGCTGAAACTTCAAGAAACTTAAAGCCTAGGTTTAAATCTTCAAGGAACAGGATAATTAATACAGGCAGTCCTTGACCTACGACCACAATAATTCGTTTTATTAGCTCAGGGAACCGGTTACGGCTGGAAGCCGCGAGGGTCTTAAAAGCTTAAAAATAGCTTTTTAAAAAATAATAATAATAGTAATAATAAGCTCAAGCCACTTGGCCGGATCTTGGTTTCACGGCTATCAGCGCCGACAATGGCAGCTGCCATTCCGAAGGCTGAGCAGAAACAATTGTTCTGAATTGTGGCTTTTGATGCCGGATGGATCCCAGAAAGACGGGATCTCTGCAAACGCCTGCGTGATTTCCACGGTTCCTTAACATGTGAGCCATATGAAGGGTGGGGGGCTGGGAGGGGAAGAGGTGTTTTTACAAGCTGCTCACGGGATACAGCTAGTCCTCAAATTACAACAATTTGTTTAGTGACGATTCAAAGTTACAACGGGACTGAAAAAAAAAAAAAGCATTTAGGACTGTTTTTCACACCGACATCCCTTATGGTCATGGGATTAAAATTCAAATGCTCGTATTTATGACGGTCAGCATCATCCCGGGGGGGGGGGGTGTCACACAATCCCCCTTTTGCGACCATCTGAACAGCCACAGGGAAGCCGGATTAACGACCGGGTGTGACTAACTTAACAACAGCAGGGATTCGTTCCCCTGACAACTGTGGCAAGGAAGGTTGTACCATCAGGCCGAGCTCGCTTAGCGACATAAGTGCCAGGCTCAGTTGTGGTCGTAAGTCGAGGACTGGATTTGCAGAATCTGGCTCCCGTTTTCCGTCCACAAGTCCGAGAAAGTTTTAATGCGAGGTGCAATCTTTGCCCTAAGAAATTCTCCTAAAGGTTTTCCCATTTGGCTGTAGTCCTAATTCAACCTTGGCTGAGTAATAGTCCATCTGGAAAAATATATGATTTTATATACATATAGTAGTGGGCAAAATTGTGGAAACTTTTTGGGAAAAGTGTATTTGTGAGGTTTGATGGCTAATAACACCACTTTTTTTCTGGAGTTTCAAGATAATCCTATTCCACTGCTGGAATGGCCTAGGAATAGCCCAGACCTTCACCCAATGGAAAATCTATGGAGCCGACTCAAGAAACTTTGTTAATTAGAAGTGACCCAGCAATAAAACCCAGTTAATAGAAGCCATCATTCAATCTTGGTTTCACATTAGAACTAAAAGACTTGGTTCCCTCCATGGGAAGACGTCGTAAGGCCGTCATTCATGCTAAAAGGTTACCCAGCGAAGTATTAACTGACATGGGGATCATTTTTGCATATCTCCTTTTTTCCTATGGTGATCATTTTTGTATATCTCATTTTTTTCTACCTGTTTCGCTTTTCTTCTTTATGCTGTAACTGCTATTCTAATAGCAAATCCTTCCTAAAAGTTATTGCATTACATTCTTGATTAAATTATCTTTCCATGGATATATCATTTTATGGTACTACTCCAAAAAAAAAAAAAAAAAAGTGGTGTTATTAGCTAGTTTTTAGAAAGGTTCCCAAAAGGTTTCCACAATTTTGGCCACTACTGTATACATATATATATATATATATTAGAAATAGCAACAGGAATGTCTTATGCTGGTAGGAAAAATCTGTTTGCTCCAGGCTTAGGAATAAACAAACACTGTGAATCTTGGTTTCTGGCCTGGAAAACATTTCTAGAAAAGTGTATTTTGTGAGGATCCAATTTTGCATTTCTCCACGATTTGCTTTAGGCATCAGAGATGGCAAGATGGGGTTAATTTCCCCCGTTTTGTCATCTTTCCGATTGTGAATTTTCTGCACTTCTCTTTAACGGAGCTGTCCATAGTCTTGACTCTCCTTCTGAAGCCCCAAGATTAGACTGGATCACCCAAAGCCCTGGTTCCTTTGATCTGTAATTGGAAAGAAGAGATCTCCCATCAGAGGATCCCTGGTTGAGAATCAATCCTGGGGAAGGGAAGGGAAAGGAAGTTGTGTGAGGAAAAAAAGGGAGGGAGGGAAGAGGAAGGGAGGAAGGAAGGAAGGAAGGAAGGAAGGAAGGAAGGAAGGAAGGAAGGAAGGAAGGAAAATTAGAAGAAAGTTCAAGGAAGGAAGGAAATTTCTAAGAAATATGAACATTGCAAGAAAGTTCAGGAGGGAAGGAAATTTCTAAGAATATGTAAATTATAAGAAGGAAGGAAGGAAATTTCTAAGAAGTATGCAAACTATAAGAAAAAGGAAGGAAGGAAGAAAGGAAATTTCTAAGAAGTATGTAAATTATAAGGAAGGAAATTTCTAAAGTATGCAAACTATAAAAAGGAAGGAAATTTCTAAGAATATGTAAATTATAAGAAAAAGGAAGGAAGGAAGGAAGGAAATTTCTAAGAAGTATGTAAACTATAAGAAAAAGGAAGGAAGGAAGAAAGGAAATTTCTAAGAAGTATGTAAATTATAAGGAAGGAAGGAAGGAAATTTCTAAGAAGTATGTAAATTACGAGAAACAGGAAGGAAGGAAGGAAGGAAGGAAAGGAAGGAAGGAAGGAAGGAAATTTCTAAGAAGTATGTAAATTTTAAGAAAGGAAGGAAGGAAATTTCTAAGAAGTATGTAAATTATAAGCAACAGGAAAGAAGGAAGAAAGGTGATTTTGTAAGAAGTATGTAAATTGCAAGAAAGTTCAAGGAAGGAAGGAAGATGGGAATGAGAAAAGTGGGAAGGAAGGGAAAAGGAAAAAAAATCAGGTTCATGAGGACTAGACCCTTGTCCTTTAAAAAAAAAAATAAGGTGTCACCCGAGGACAGAATATGTTTCCTTGGGGCAAGCAGGTTGAAGTGAATGCGCAATGCCGGCCTCTCCTTAAACCAGGTTTAAGCACTACTCATCGACGGCGTGCACCAAGCCTCTCATAAATCTTTCCTTCGTCGATAAGCCGAAACGTGCAAATCCGAGAAGGTGGATTTTTTTCCCCCTTCTTTTTGCCACCTACACGTTCTTTTTTCATTGCAACTCTCCTTCAGGAAGCTTCCTGGAGAAATAGTTAAAATTGTTTTCTCTCTCTTTTTTTTTTTTTTTTGACCAAAATTAAAAAAAAAAATATCTGGCGCTCGGTAGACAGGGAAGGGAGGGAAGAGAGAGAGAGAAAAAAGAAATAGAAGTGAAGGCGGATTCAGGAAGGAGAGAGAGAGAGAGAGAGACACCCGTGGTGTGAAAATCGCTCCGGCTGGGCACACGGAAGTGAGCGTGTCAGCGTTGCTAGGCATTTTTTCCCGGGCTTCAGCGGGACTCAGCGTGATTTTGACAGGTGATGGATGCAATTTGTGCTTTGACTGTCACTGGAGCAAAAGAGGGGAGGGGGGCAGGAGAAGATAAAACGAAGGATGAATTTCCAAAGAAGCGGAGGGGTGGGTGGGTTTGAAACCCCCGACCCGAAATAGGCGAAGACGCGGCGGCTGTTGAAATTATACAAAGAAACTCATCCGATGTGGGTTGAATGGCAAGCAGTCGCTGGACTTAAAACGATCACAATCGAGCCTAGGTCGTTAAGTGAGACATTTGTTCAGTATGATTTGCCCCGTTTTGCAACTTTTTTTTTTGGCCTTATTTATTTATTTACTCATCCATCCATCCATTCGTTTGTTTCTTTATTTATTTATTCATTCATTCCTTTCTTCATTCATTCTTTCTTTTCTTTCTTTCTTCATTCCTTTCTTCATTCCTTTCTTTATTCATTCATTCCTTTATTCATTCATTTGTTTATTTATTCATTCCTTTATTCATTCCTTTATTCATTCCTTCCTTTCTTTCTTCATTCATTCATTTCTTTATTCATTCATTCATTCATTCCTCTTTCTTCATTCATTCATTCATTCATTCCTTTCTTTATTCATTCATTCTTTTCTTTCTTTATTCATTCCTTTCTTCATTCATTCCTTTCTTTCTTCATTCATTCCTTTCTTTATTCATTCATTCATTCATTCCTCTTTCTTCATTCATTCATTCATTCCTTTCTTTATTCATTCATTCTTTTCTTCCTTTATTCATTCCTTTCTTTCTTCATTCATTCCTTTCTTTCTTCATTCATTCATTTCTTTATTCATTCATTCATTCCTCTTTCTTCATTCATTCATTCCTCTTTCTTCATTCATTCATTCATTCCTTTCTTCATTCATTCATTCCTTTATTCATTCATTCTTTTCTTTCTTTATTCATTCCTTTCTTCATTCATTCATTCCTTTCTTCATTCCTTCCTTTCTTTCTTCATTCCTTCCTTCCTTTCTTTATTCATTCATTCCTTCCTTCCTTCCTTCCTTTCTTTATTCATTCATTCATTCATTCCTTTCTTTCTTTCTTCATTCATTCATTCTAGATAATTTATAATTATGTTCAATGAATCACTGCAGTTGTTAAATCGGTCACATGGTTCTTAAATGAATCTGACTTCCTTCCACCCCCTGGACTTTTGCTCATCGCAGGAGGGGATCGCGTGACCCCAGGACTCTGCGACCATCATAAATGTGAGTCGGGGATCAAACCGCCGAATGTTTAAATCACATGGGGTGGGGGTGGAGTTTGCCGCAACGACCCCCAAAAGTAAAAAAACGATCACATAAGTCACTTTTTTCCAGTGAATCGTAACTTATAATGGTCGCTAAACGAATTCTTGTAAGTGGAGGACTACGTATATTCAAAGAGAATTTTTAAAAAAAGAAAAAAAAACCCAAAAGATCAGGTTCGTGAGGACTAGAAGCTTGTCCTTTTTAAAAATCCGGGTTCTCCCAAAGTTGCCAAATTGGTGAAAAATGTAAGAAGAATTTAATGTCATGAGAAGGAAGCTAATTTAGTCCAGAATTTTGGATAAGGAATGGGGTTTTGGGACTCAAGAAAGGGCCAAGCCATCACAATCCAGATCTTAGCAGAATATCAGAGTTAGAAGGGACCTTAGAGGTCTTCTAGTCCAACCCCCTGCTCAGGCAGAAGGCCCTACACCATTTCAGACAAATATTTATCCAATTCTCTTCTTAAAAACCTCCAGTGTTGAAGCACCCACAATTTCTGGAGGCAAGTCGTTCCACTGGTTAATTATTCTGTCTAATATTGTCTGGATTTTCTATACATTTGCCCTATTCGGATCTTTTCAAAATCCGGCCCAAACACCCCTCCATCTAGTGGCAGGGAGTTCTGTAGTCTCACTCTCCCCCATTCTGCACAGTTCTTCCTTTAAGCAGCCCCGGATTTCCCCCACCCACCCCTTAACCTGAGAAAAAAAGAGAATTCCATCTTTGATTTCTCACAGCAGGTGGTTTTACACCCATCCTCCTCCTCCTCCCTTTTCTGCCAACTCTGACCCCACGGAATTTACGGCCCTAATCATGACCCTGTTTCCCCCTCCCACACAGGGTGTGTCATCAATCACATTCGCCAACGGAGCAATTTCGCGGGTTGTAGAGATCACTCCCCTTCAGGCCGCTGTGGGTCACCCTGGGAGACAGCCTTGGGAAAGATATGTCTGGAATGCGCTCCTGTCTTTGGCTGCCATATTGCTTCATCGGTTTCCCACCCCCCCTTGCCTATGGCAACTCGAGAGCAGGCCAGAGATTCTTTGCGAGTTGACATGTCTCCCCACATGGAAAGATCCCCCAGTGGTGCCCTTTCCTCCCAGAAGACCTGCTCGCCCTCGTGAGCCGACTCCGCTGTCCTTTTCTCGCCCCTGGCAAGTCAGTCTCTCTCTTTCTTTCTCTCTTGTCATTTAACAGCAGCAGGCAAACGCTGCGTGGGCAGGGAAGCGCCTATTATGGGCTGGAGTAGAAAGATCCCTTCCAACGAAAGAATTTTTTTTTTAAAAAAAATTATTATTATTTTGTCGTGCTGGGAGGCAGCGAAAGTTCAGCTTCTCCGCCGGCAGAGGACAAGGGACCTGGGGAGAGACGTGGGTGGTTCTGGAAAGGTTGTCAGCCGCGCTGGGCTCCCATAGACTTCAGGGAAAGAAAAAAAGAAAATATGAAGTGGAAAAGAAAAAGAAAGAAAGAAAATTAAAATGTCTTTTTTTTTTCCCTCCGGAGTGACGGCACCGGGAAAACGATCGTGTTTGACTCACCCAGCTTGGCAGGATTTTGCAAGCTGTTTTGTTCCCGAAAGAAGAAGATGCCACAATGGAGAACGGCAGATGGGCCTGTGCATTTGTGCCTCTGTATGTGTGTGTTAAGGATATTCTGGGCTCATAACCGATGTTATGAGTTATTGAGCAGAGTATCCCTTGAGTATGCACATGAAAGCGGCTGAATAACCACAGTTAATATACTGACACACAGTTGTGGTAGTTTTTTACTTTTAGAAAAAAGTAAAGCAAAGTCCGATAACAATCCAAGTCATACACGGATAAGGCGATAGTTAAAATATCAATTCAGGGATATTCCAAGTACAAAGTCTTCTTACCAGTTGTTGTCATTACACAAGAAAACAGTTCTTCGTGCGTTTCAAACGAACAAGTTCAGTATTAAAACATTCAATAAATAGTAGAAAGCTACAAGTAGCAATGATCAAACAGTGATCATGCAGAGAGAACAGGTAGAGAGTAACAGCAAATAAGCAGATAAAATGGTGTAGTGTAATGGGGGGGTTGTATACACGTGGGCTCCTGTAGGAGAGTGAGAGCAAAGGCGAGAAAATGCCCAAGTTACAAAATTTGGCGGCCTTCCTTCTCACGGTAGAATCCGGGAAGAAAACTGTCCCCCCCCCCAAATTTCTCCCTTTTCCCGTGGAAAATCCCCGAGGGTTCGTTTAGTGACCAAAGTTACAACGGCACTGAAAAAAAGGACCGTTTTTCACACTTAAAGACCGTTGCGGCAATCCCCTAATCGAAAATTTAGACGCTTGGCACCCGGTTCTCGTATTTATGACAGTGGTGTGGCGTTCCGGGATCGATGGATCCTCCTTTTCCCGACAAGCCAAGTCAATGGGGAAGCCGGATTCATTTAACGGCCGTAACACTAAGTTAACAACGGGAGTGATTCGCTTAACAGCGGTGGCCGGGAAGGTCGTCAGATGAGTCGAAACTCACTTAACAACTGTCTTGCTTAGCAACGGGGCTAAGTTGCGGTCGTACATGGAGGAATGCCTAATATCTAGAAAGCTCTTTTCTAGAGCCTGGTTATTTGAAGGACAACTATATCTCCAATTTAGCCCTTATTAAGGTTTCTGTTTTTCCAGAAGCTGGTTTAGAAACGGTACGCTATTCCTGAGCATGGAGGTTCTATTCAATTGTCACGACCCCCTAGCTTTTTAAGCAGGTTCTGTTGCCTTTTGCATTCATTTATGTCTTTTAGGGTGTGTTTATTCTTTCTTTCTTTATTTTTGAAACTCCAGAGGAAATCCGGAGGCGATCAGTTCCTTAAAACGCAGATTTATTCAACGCAGGAATTTTCCTCTCTGCTTTTTAAAATTTATTTAATTTTGACTTTGGTACCTGGCAACATGAAAAGTTTAGCCTTGAGATAAAAGTGATGGTTGGAAATACCGTATTTTTCGGAGTATAAGACGCACCTTTTTCTCCCCTAAAAGGGGGTGAAAATTTAGGTGCGTCTTATACACCGAATGTAGCCCCGCCCACCCACTGGCCCCCACCCTTTGGCCTCTGCCTCCCAGCAGTTACCTCCTTGCAAGCAAACAGCAAGAAAAAACAGCTCTTTTCAGCTTCAGCACAGCCTAATTAACAAGTTGATTGGATCGCCTCCCGACTCTCAGCTGATTTACTCTCAGCTCAGGCCTCTGCTGCTTGCTGCAAAGAGGTAAATTGCTGGAGCAGATTTTTGTTTTTTCCTTGTGCTAATCAAGCTATGCTGAAAACGAAACTGAAAGTAAAGCAGTCTGTTTGCTGTTTGCTGCAAGAAGGCAAAACTGGGCAGTGGCAGAGGGAGATTTCTTTTTCTTCTTTTCCTCACCAAAAAAGATAGGTGCGTTTTATACTCCGGTACAGTTTATACTCCAAAAAATACGGTACTTTGACTGGGAGCAGCCAGAAGATAAAAAGAATAAGCCCCCTTTAAAAAAAAAAAAAAAGATCGTTTTAATGAATAATAAACCCTTTTTTTTAAAGATAATTTTTTTCCTTTTGTGAGAAGTGCTTCGATCCATCCGAGAGCCGCAGATCGAGCCCGGAAGCTGATTTATTCCACGGATAAAAAACCCGAATTAGCTTCTCTTCAACATTTCTTTCTTTATTGAACTTTTCGAATCCTTCTCGCTGTTTTGTGGGTTTTTTTTCCCTCCCTCTTTCGACGGTGAATAAGCAAAGGGGGAGAATAAATGAGAACGGCGCTAATCTTTCTAAATAGAAAGCTTATCGTGGTTTTGTTAAAAATAAAATAATCGTGTAAGCTAATGCTTTCTCCCAGCATCCAAAAAAAAAATCCCACGAGAATTGGGAGAGTATTAGAATTATAGCAATGTTTGATATCGGGCAGTCCTGGGCTTAACAATTGTTCAGAGTTGCAACGGCATTGCAAAAACGGGAGTTACGTCCGGTCCTCGGGTTTATGACCGTCACAGCATTCTCACCATCATGTGATCCAAATTTATGGTGCTTGGGAACGGATAACGTATTTACGGGGTGTCACATGATCACAGAATTCCCAGCCAGCTTCCGACAGGCCAAATCAACGGGGGCGCGGGGAGGAGGAGCCAGATTTGCTTAACGACGGTGTGATGTGGTTAACGGCTGCAGTGATTTGCTGGCTTAACAACCGAGGCAAAAAAAAAAAAAAAGGAAAGGTTGTAACATTGGATGTGACTCATTTAACAACTGCCTTACTTAGCAACAGGAATTCTGGTCTCGGCTGTAGTTGTACTTTGAGGATTACCTGTGCATGATTAATGGGTAGATTGATAGATAGATAGATAGATAGATAGATAGATAGATAGATAGATAGATGATAGATAGATAATAGACAGAAAGAGTTATAGAAATCGATATAGAAAGATAGAGACATAGTGACATAGATGATAGAGAGATGATAGAGATAAATTATAGGTAGATTAGATAGAGATAGAAAGAGAGATAGATGATAGATGCAAGTGAGGGAGGAAGAGAAGAGGGAAGGAAGGAGGAAGGAAGGAAGGAAATAGATAGATAGATAGATAGATAGATAGATAGATAGATAGATAGATAGATAGATAGATAATAGACATAGACATAGAGAGAAAGGTAGAGATATAGAAAGATAGAGACAAAGACATAAAGACATAGATGATAGAAAGATGATAGAAATGATAGATAGGTAGTTTAGATAGAGATAAGAGGATAGAGAGATAGATGATAGAAAGAGAGAGAGAGAGAGAGAGAGAGAGAGAGAGACATGTATTCTCATGTATTCATTGTTTTATTTGTACATGAGATTATATCAGTCTAGGAATCTGCAAATTTCCAGTTGTCGCCGGAAACCTCAAAACCCATCCTCCTTACCGGCAGGGACTGATGGAAATTGGGGTTCCACTCCAGGGCTAACTTCTGAACTCCAAAACATCTCAAAAGCAGATGCTCAGACCCATCTTGTCTGCGGTGTAAACCCCGCGGATTTCAGATCCGGGTGCCAATTCTGCACCCTGATCTCTCTCTCTCTCTCTCTCTCTCTCTCTCTCTCTATATATATATATATATATTAACCCTGTTTTTCTTTCCTTATGGAGCATCCGTGCAAGTCCTGGACTTACATAATTATATTTATTTATATTCTGTATAATTATAATTGGTGATTATAATGGCTCGACCTGCCTGTGTGCTTTTTTTTCTCCTGGAGCAAGAACATTTTCTGAATTTGTTTCTCTCTCTCTCTCTCTCTCTCTCTCTTTTTCTTTCTTTCTTTCTCTGTCTCTCTCGTTCTTTCTTTTTTATTTAGATAATCGCCTTTGACGAATTGCACATAGATTTTAAGAATCCCATCGATCAGGGCAATCCAGCCAGGGCAGTAAGTCTAAACATATCGTGTCTGAGGTTTGTGTGTCTCCATTTGTCTGTCTTCTCCCTCTCCTTCCCCGCTAGTCAAAAATCTCCTGCTTGGGGGGCGGGGTTGGACTAGATGACCTAAAGGGGTCCCTTCGAACTCTGTTAATCTGCTTTAAACAGGCCAAAAAAGTTCATTTATTTCCTCTCTTCAGTATACGCTTAACGGCGCAAAACCATTCTTCCCCCCCCCCTTTTTTTTTTGCGTCACGGGCCTGCTGTATTTCTGTGGAGATTTACAGATAATCCTCGACTTACGACAGTTCATTTAGCGACCGTTTGAAGTCCCAGCGGCACCAAAAAAAAAAAGGGACTTGGGACCGTTTTGCACACTTACGACCGTCACAGCTTCCCGGCTGTCAGAAACTCGAGACGCTTGGCAACAGACTTATGACAGTCACTTAGGGGCGGTTGCATGAAACTGGATTCACTTAGCAGCCGTCTTACTAATTTAGTGATTTGCTTAACAGGCGTGGCCAGAAAATGGGGGCAAAACTCACTTGAGAACTGTCCCATTTAGCAACAGGTATGTCGGGCTCAATTGAGGTCGTAAGGCGAGGACTATACGTATACACCGTTGGCAATGTCATTCTTTTTTTTTTTCCCCTTTTATATCAACCCAAATGCATTCAAGAGGATTTGCATCCTTATTTTGCTGTATTTCCGTGGAGGTGTAAATTATTTCTTTATAGACATTGCAATCACCTCCTTCTTTTGCAAGTCGTCCTCGATTTAACGGATTGATTGATTAATTGAGACCAGAATTTATGTTGCTAAGTGGAGAAATTTGTTACATGAGTTTGCTCCGTTTTACGCCTTTTCTCACCACGTTTGTTAAGTGAATCGCTGCCCTTCTTAAATCGGGGTCAACTCGTAAAGCATTCCTGGCCTGCTCTCGAGTTGCGGGAAAACCGACGGAGCTACACCAGCAACGAGAAGCACATTCCATGCATATCTTTCTCACAGCTGCATCCTAGGTTACCAGAGCCAGCCGGAGAGGCGTGTTTTCTACAGCCCGCGAAAGTGCTCCGTTGGAGAATGTGATTGATGACACACCCTGGGAAGAGGGGAAACAGGGTCATAGTTGGGACGTAAATTACGTGGGGCCAGAGCTGACTCCACTTGGGTATGTGCCGACATGTTGCTCCTAATAAATAACTGGATTTCTTTTGAATCTTGGCTCGAGGCTCATGAATTAATTAGGGCATCTGTCAGAACCCTGACAATCGGTAACACAGTTGTTAAGTGAATCCGGCTCCCCACCCCCCCCCATCCCGTTGACCTGGCTTGTCAGAAGGTCGCAAAAGGGGATCACGTGACCCTGGGACACTGCCACCGTCGTAAATACGAGTCAGTTCCCAAGCGTCTGAATTTTGATCCGGTGACCACGGGGATACTGCAACGGTCGTAAGTGTGAAAAACAGTCCTAAGTCACTTTTTTTTCAGTGCTGTCGTAACTTTGGACGGTCACTAAACAAACTGTTGTAAGTCCAGGACTGCCTTAGTATTGTGTCTGCTTCTTTTAAACAATTTAAATCCGAGTTAAATGTGGCAACGACCCAAAAGTTTATGAGAAGGAATTGGCAGTACATACGGCGTCAGACGCCGAAGAAAATTTTCTCGCGTTCCTTTTGCAAGCTACGTTGCGACACGGAAGTTGCAAAACGAAACCCCCTAAAAATACATATTTTTAAAAAGTTTTTATTTAATATTTAAAAAATCCCATTTTTACATAAACTGTGTTATTGTCCAAGTACAATTAATTTTGAGAAATCGTCATCATAACAATATTCATAACCTTAATATTGATCACATAACAGTAATAATATTTGCTTGCCCACTTTAATAAACCTTCCTTATAAAATTAATCCTTCTCTTATATTTCCACATTTCCGTTTTTATTGGCTAGCCATTGATAAAAATGAGTCCACAGGTTAAAAAGTATTCAAAAGTTTCTTCCTTTTCCTTGACTTTAAGCGTTAATCTATCCATTTCTGCACCTTCTAATATCTTTGGGATTACGTTTTCCTCTGTAGAGATCTCTTCACTTTTCTGTTGTTTATTTTATTTTATTTATTTTATTTTTATTTTATTTTTGATTTATATGCCACCCTTCTCCGGAGACTCAGGGCAGTTTACAATGCGCTAAACAAGTTGTTGCGCAAATAGAATTTTAGCTGCCGTTAGCACGTGTAAAATTAAGCATGTATTCCCTTTTCTTTTTGTGTGTGTGTGTTTTTCTACTTAATTCCTACTTAAATTTGCACCCTCACCTTCTTCATTACGAGAAAATATATCCAGTTGGTTCGGAGAAAAAGCACCCTTAAATAACTGGAGTGGTTTTCCACGCAATTTAATTGAATTTAATATCGTCTCCATGAAAATTAACATCAGCTCCGACTGCTTTACAAGCTGGTTTTCTCATTTTTTCTGCCCCATCGGTTGGACGGAAATTTGCAAATTGGAGGGGCTTGTCAAAGACGCTGCCCCTGCTGTTTAGGCTGTTTGCGTGTTTGCGTGTGTTTGTTGGTGCGTGTGTGTGTGAGAGAGAGGGGGGGAGAGAGAGAGAGAGAGAGACGGGGCAAGCTTTGAACTGGAGGTAACAATTTTGTGGTTAATTAAACCGATTTAATTGCAGCTGCCCATCTTGTAAAACGGCGAATTCCGGGCAGTGTAGAACCGAGATTTTAAAAAAACGGTTCATAATGAAAAAAATAAATAAAAAAATCAAGATTTCCTTGTAAAATTGAAGATGGAAAAAGTATAAAAGCCAGACTAACAGTAATGGACGAAAGAGGTGTTAAAAATGGCAGAGATTTTACTATTTTTAAAGGTTTTTAAGAAGAGATTGGACAGCCATGTGTCTGGAACGGTAGAGGGTCTCCTACTTGGAGGAACGAAGGAAGGAAGGAAGGAAGGAAGGAAGGAAGGAAGGAAGGAAGGAAGGAAGGAAGGAAGGAAGGAAGGAAGGAAGGATTATTATTATTATTATTATTATTATTATTATTATTATTATTATTATTATCATTATTATTTATTGAATTTATATACCGCCCTTCTCCCCGAAGGGACTCAAGGCGGTGAACAGCCGAAAATTAAAATAACATACAATACAAAAGTTAAGATAACTAAAAAATAAATTAAATTAATCGCCCTCCCAATTTAAAACCCCAGGCTATACAATTAAAAACTAACCCATAAAACCTAATAAACCGGATGAAGGGACCTTTGAGGTCATCTAGTCCAACCCCCCTTCTCAAGCAGGAGATCCTACACCATTTGAGAAAAGCGATTGTCTAGTCTCTCCTTAAAAAAAAACCTCCAGCGTTGGAGCACCCAACGCTTCTGGTGGCAAGTCGTTCCCCTGATTTAATTGTCCTGTTAGCTGTTAGCCAAATTCCTCCTTTCATTTCCAGCTTGCTTCTCTCTCTCTCTCTCCTTGACGAGTTTCCACTCCGTCGCTTCTCGTCCTGCCTTTCAGGTGCTTTGGAGAATAGCTTGACTCCCTCTTCTTTGGGGCAGCCCCCCCCCCGAGGTATTGTTTTTTTTTCACGAGCTTTTCCATAGGCTCCGAAGCGTTTGAGAAATGCCCTTTTTTAAACAAAAAACAAAATAAAAATTCAGAATTCAGCTCCGTCTCCGAGGCGTAAACGGTTTTCCTGCAGGCGAGGAAGCCCCCTTTGAGATCAAAACTAGAACATGTGAATCTCAAGATCAGCAAAGGACACGATGAAGAGTCCCAGATTTTTTTTTTTGCAATTTGCCTTCTTAAATTGTGGCTGGCACTTCACCAAGAGTGTGTGATGTCTCTCAGCTGGCCCATCTCATCCTTAAGGTATAAATAGTACCGTCTGACCTCAATTTATTTTATTTTTTTCCACACTCCCTTCCTACGATCCCGCCGGGCCGCAGAAACGAGGTGGATGCCCTGGATCAGGGCACATTTGCAAGCAGGTGGAAAATGAAAAGCTCTCGTCTTCCATCGCATGGAATCTCCAAGCAAAAATCCGCAAAAGAGCCCTGCGAGGTTTTGCATGCAAAGGCCCAAAACGAGGCCGAGTTTCGAACTAGAAATAAAGAGAGGGGTTCTCCTGAAGTCCTGGGCTTGCATTAATAGGTCACGTGAAGTGTCGGTAAAGGTAAAGGTTCCCCTCGCGCATACGTGCTAGTCGTTCCCGACTCTAGGGGGCGCTGCTCCTCTCCGTTTCAAAGCCGAAGAGCCAGCGCTGTCCGAAGACGTCTCCGTGGTCACGTGGCCGGCATGACTCAACGCCAAAGGCGCACAGAACGCTGTTCCCTTCCCACCAAAGGTGGTGCCTATTTTTTTACTTGCATTTTTTTACCTGCTTTCGAACTGCTAGGTTGGCAGAAGCTGGGACAAGTAACGGGAGCTCACCCCGTTCCGCGGTGCTGAGATTCGAACCGCTGAACTGTCAACACTTTCGATCGACAAGCTGAGCGTCTTAGCTGCGGAGCCACTGTGTTACGAAGTCTTAATACCACTTTATAAAACTTTATAAGACACCCCTCCCCTTGGAATATTGGTAGTCCTCGACGTACGACCGTGGTCGAGCCCAAAATTTATGTCGCTGAAGGGAAACATTCGTTCAATAAATTCCGCCCCTTTTTTACAACTTTTCTTGCCATCGTTGTTAAGCGAATCACTGCCGTTGTTAAGTCAGTCGCACGGTCGTTAAGCCGATCTGGCCTCTTCCCCACCCCCCTCCCCTTGACTTTCCGCGCCAGGGGGTCGCAAAACGGGAGCACGTGACCCCAGGACGGTCATAAATAGGAGCCCGCTGGCAAGCGTCTTGACTTTTGATCACGTGACTGCGGAGAACGCTGCAACGGTCGTTAAGTGTGAGAAACGGTTACAAGTCACTTTTTTTTTTTCAGTGCCGTTGTAACGGTCACTAAATGAAGTGTTGTAAGTTGAGGACTTTTTGGACTGTATCCAATTTTGGTCAGTCCGATATTTAAAAAAAACGATGAGACTCTGGAAAGAGTGCAGAGAAGAGCAGCGAAGAGGATTAGAGGCTAAAACATATGAAGAACGACTGCTGGAATTGGGGGTGTCTAGTTTATTTATTTTATTTATTTATTTAAATTTCTATCCCGCCCTACTCCCGAAGGACTCAGGGCGGTGAACAGCCACAGGATAAAACGCATAAATACAAAAATTTAAAATAGAATAAAAACGAATTAAATAATTTGGCTGAACAAATTTAAAATGCCCCATAATTTAAAAACAAATTAAAATTTACATTTAAAAAGGGGAGAAGATTTAGGTGTTTAGTTTGATGAAAAGAAGGACCAGGGGAGACATGATAGCAGCCTTCCAATATTTGAGGGGCTGCCCCCAAAGAAGAGGGGGTCCACCTGTTCTCCAAAGCACCTGAAGGCAGGACAAGAAGCGATTACCCAACTAGGTAACGTCATCGGCGCTACGGAGGGTGGAGTTTGCTCCCTGCAAATAAGCCCCTTGTATTATAAACAGAGAGCAAAGCCATTCCGTTTCAGCACTGATAACGTTGCCTAGTTGGGTCCTGAAACGTCGGCAAAAAAACTCCCCAGCTCAGAGAGCACCAAGGACACCCAGTCCTCCTCCTCCTCCTCCTCTTTCTCCTTTTCTCTTTCTTTCTTCTCCTCCTTCTCCTCCTCCTTTTCTCTGTCTTTTGTCTTCTTCTCCTCCTCCTTTTTCTTCTCCTTCTCTTTTTTTCTCCTTTCTCCTCCTCCTTTTCTTTCTCCTCCTCCTCTTCTTTCTCTTACTTCTCCTCCTTTTCTTTCTCCTCTTTCTCCTCCTCCTCCTTTTCTTTCTCCTCCTCCTTTTCTTTCTCTTTCTCCTCCTTTTCTTTTTCTTCTCCTTCTCCTCCTCTTCCTCCTCCTCCTCTCCTCCTCCTCCTCTTCTTTCTTTCTCCTCCTTTCTTTCTTCTCCTTCTCCTCTTCTTTCTCCTCCTCCTTTTCTTTCTTTCTCCTCCTTTTCTTTCTTTCTTCTCCTTCTCCTCCTTTCTCCTCTTCTTCCTCCTCCTCCTCTTCCTCCTTTCTCCTCCTCCCCCTCCTCCTTTTCTTTTTCTCCTTTCTTTCTTCTCCTTCTCCTCTTCTTCTCCTCCTCCTCCTTTCTCCTCCGCCTCCTCTTCCTTTTCTTTCTTCCCCTCCTCCTCCTCCTTTCTCTTTCTTCTTCTCCTCTTCTTTCTCCTTTCTCCTCCTGCTCCTTCTTTCTTTCTCCTCCTTCTCCTCCTCCTTTTCTTTCTCCTCTTTCTCCTCCTTTTCTTTCTTTCTTCTTCTCCTCTTCTTTCTTCTCCTCCTTTTTGCTTCTCCTCCTCCTCTTTTTCTTTCTTTCTCCTCCTCCTCCTCCTAGTACTGATAATGTTACCTAGTTGGCTCATGAAACATGAAACCACCAAGCTCCTCAGAGAGCGCCCAGGAACCCACAATCCTTTTTCTCCTCTCCATTAACCGCACTCCCTTCTAGCACTGATGACGTTACCTAACCAGCTTACGAAATGTCTTGCAAGATAACCACCCGAGCTCCAGAGAGACCCCCCCCTCTCCATTCAACCCTGAGCCATAAATAGTCTCTTCTATTGATAGCATCCAAGGCTCTTTATGACTTTCTGTTCCTGAACAGTTAAAATTTGGACCTGCCAAATGTTTTTTGCAAGGCGCCCACTTCACAGCTCCCCGTCCTTGGCTGCGTTACGAAGATCTGGGAACTTCAGTTCTCGGCTCCCATCTGGAAGCCGTCATCTCCCTGTTCCGGGATTCTCCGCTAAAAAGAAACTTTGCCCATCCTTCACTCGGTCTTCCCCATCTGTAAAATGGGCTTCGGAGGCGGGATTAGTTTTTTTCTTGGATTTCCCAGCAATTGTACCGCAGAGCAGGCCCGTTTCTGGGGACGCAGAGTCCCCCCCTCCCAACTTTTCTCCACCCTCAAATGTGTGAAGAATAATAATAAAAAAAAATCTTGGGGGCCCATAGGACGAATACGAGGGTCTTTTTCGGTGGTTTTTTGCAAAAACCGGCGCAAACTTTTCGCAGCCCCGATTTGAGTCACCCCCCCAACCCCTCTCTTCCCTCCATTGTATCCGTCTGTGACGTAAGCGACGGTTTTCAACATCCATTTTATATTTCCCCGCAGAGAGAAAGGTTGAAAAATGTCGAACGCATCTGTTGCCTTTTGCGAAAGGTGAGTATGGTGTGCCTTTTGTTAAGTGGGTTTTTTTTGTCCCCCTCCTCCGTGTTTAACCTTCTTTTTCTCCTAAGGTCGTGATGGGGAACCTATGGCACGCGGAGCCATATTGGTGGGCACGCGACGGTTGCCCTAGCTCAGCTCCAGCGCCGACCAACTGATTTTTAGGCCTTCCGGTCCCACCGGAAGTCGGGAAACTGACTGTTTCCGGCCTCCAGAAGGCCTCTGTCCGGGGGGGATGAGGAAGACTGTTTTTGCCCTCCCCAGGCTCCTAGGAAGCCTCTGGAGCCTGAGGAGGGGGAAAAAACGGGCCTATCGCGTGCCAAAAGCAGGGGGAAGTGTGGGGGAGTCACGTGCGCATGTGCGGGAGGGCGGGGCGCATTGAATTATGGACGTGGGCCCAGGCACCCGTGACCCCCCATGCCCCCCCTCCCACTTTTGGCACGCGACGGCAAAAAGGTTAGCCATCGCTGTCCTGAGGCAACGTTAAAACACTCAAAAGAGCCATTTGGACCCGTTTCCCACAGAAAAGAAAACACCGGGAGCCTCAAAACCTGGGTGGGTGTGGCCAACTCGACGTCAATCACTCCAACCTAGTCACATGACACACACACACCCAGCCACGCCTACTCAGGTTTTGTGGCTCCCAGTGTTTTCTGTGGGAAACAGGCATCTCTCTCTCTCTCATCTCTCTCAGGCCAGGTGAGGAGTGACTGGAAGGGGAGGGCGAGGGGCGGGGCCAGCCAGTGGTAGATTCAGCCAATAAAGAGAGCCACAGCAGGGGGACAAAAGAGCCACATGCGGCTCCAGAGCCGCGGGTTGCCGACATGCGCCCTAAGGAAATGCTTGCCTCCGGAAGTTGTGGGTGCTCCCATCACTGGAGGTCTTTAAGAAGAGATTGGACAGCCCGAAAGGATCATGCCTGAACACGGGGTTAGACTAGAGGACCTCCAAGATTGCCACGATATAAAAATATATTGCGACTCTAGAAAGAGTGCAGAGAAGAGCCACAGAGATGATGAGGGGCCTGGATGGAGGCTAAAACCTAGGAAGAAGGAACTGGGTATGTCTAGATATCTTATCATCTTTCTTATATTTTCTCTCTAGCCATCATCCATCCATCTTTTACCTTCTACGTTTCCTCCCTCCCTCCCCGGCTTTCCTTCCTTCCTTCCTTCCTTCCTTCCTTCCTTCCTTCCTTCCTTCCTTCCTTCCTTCCTTCCTTCCTTCCTTCCTTCCTTCCTCCCTTTCTTCCTCCTGCCCTCCTCTTTCTCTATTATTATTATTATTTATTAAACTTCTATACCGCCCTTCTCCCGAAGGACTCTCCCTTCCTTCCTGTTTTCTCTCTCCCCTTCCTTCCTTCTTTCCTCTCACCTCCCTTTCCTCCTCCCTCCCTCCCTTCCTTCCTTCCTTCTTCTCTTCCTCCCTCCCTCCCTTTCTTCCTCCTGGCCTCCTCTTTCTCTCTCCCTTCCTTCCTGTTTTCTCTCTCCTTCCTTCCTTCTTTCCTCTCGCCTCCCTTTCCTCCTCCCTCCCTTCATTCCTTCCTTCCTTCCTCCCTCCCTCCCTTTCTTCCTCCTGGCCTCCTCTTTCTCTCTCCCTCCCTTCCTGTTTTCTCTCTCCCCTTCCTTCCTTCTTTCCTCTCACCTCCCTTTCCTCCTCCCTCCCTCCCCTCCCTCCCTTCCTGTTCCCTTCCTTCCTCCTGCCCTCCTCTTTCTCTCTCCTCCCTCCCTCCTTCCTTCCTTCCTGTTCTCTCTCCTTCTTTCCTTCTTCCTCCTGCCCTCCTCTTTCTCTCTCCCTTCCTGTTTTCTCTCTCCTTCCTTCCTTCTTTCCTCTCACCTCCCTTTCCTCCTCCCTCCCTCCCTCCATTCCTTCCTCTTCTCTTCCTCCCCCCTCCCTTTCTTCCTCCTGCCCTCCTCTTTCTCTCTCCCTCCCTCCCTTCCTGTTTTCTCTCCTTCCTTCCTTCTTTCCTCTCACCTCCCTTTCCTCCTCTCTCCCTCCCTCCCTTCCTGTTCTCTTCCTCTTGTCCTCCTTTCTCTCTCCTCCCTCCCTCCCTCCTTCCTTCCTGTTCTCTCTCCTTTCCTTCTTTCCTCCTGCCCTCCTCCTTTCTCTCCTTCCTCCCTCCCTCTCTCCCTCCCTTCCGTCTTTTCTGTCCATCTGTTCTAGCCATTTATCCATCCATCCATCCATCCATCTATCTTTATCACTCTGTTTCTCTTTTTCTCTCTCTCTCCAACCATCTATCCATCCATCTTGTACCTTCTCCCTCCCTCCCTCCTGCTCATGCTGTACAATATCCATCAGATCCAGCCTCACTCTCTTGTTCTTGACAAAGCTCTGATTTGCTAAAAAAAAAAAAAAACCCCGAGCTCTAAGCCATCAGGGTTTTGGGGGGCGCCCACCCCCAAGGGTTATTCTTGTCTGAAAAGTGTGGCTTTGTGCAAAGGCACGCACAGTACAAAGTGATGTCTGTTCCTCTCAAATCTGTTGCAGCTTGTTGCTGTCAGTCTAAATTAAACTGAAACGAAGGAAGGAAGCGGTTCTTCGCGCATTGGGGGGGGTTATACAGATGGGAGAGATTCTCAGCTCTGCGCAATGGCCCCAAAGAGATTAGTTTTCTCAGGGGTAACGAAAGCCAAATGTTACCCCTTAATTTGACCTTCCTTCCTATCTTGAAATGGCTGCCCCAGTCATCACCATCATTGCATTCTTATGTTATTGTATTACTTTGCCATCTTATATTGTATTATGTTGCATTATTATACATTATTCGAATTGTGCATTCTTCTATTGCATTCTTCTATTGTATTACGTTGCAATATTATGCTGCATTATTATACATTATTTGAATTATGCATTCTTCTATTGTATTACGTTGCAATATTATGTTGCATTATTATACATTATTTGAATTATGCATTCTTATATTGCACTGTATTGCATTCTTATATTGTATTACGTTGCAATATTATATTGCATTATTATACATTATTCAAATTATGCATTCTTATATTGTATTACATTGCAATATTATGTTGCATTATTATACATTATTTGAATTATGCATTCTTATATTGCGCTGTATTGCATTCTTATATTGTATTACGTTGCAATATTATATTGCATTATTATACATTATTCAAATTATGCATTCTTATATTGTATTATGTTGCAGTATTATATTGCATTATTATACATTATTCAAATTATGCATTCTTATATTGTATTATGTTGCAGTATTATATTGCATTATTATACATTATTCAAATTATGCATTCTTATATTGTATTACGTTGCAATATTATGTTGCATTATTATAGATTATTCAAATTATGCATTCTTATATTGTATTACATTGCAATAGTATGTTGCATTATCATACATTATTCGAATTATGCATTCTTACATTGCAATATTTTATTGCATTGTAATATATTATAATTCTGCCTTTTTATATGGCATTCTTATATTTGCCTTAGGTTGCCTTATCTTATTGCGTTATTGTACATTGTTATGCCGCATTCTTACGTTGCCTTACTTGCGCTGCATTCTTTTAGTGCATTTTTATACTGCATTAATCTGCAATATTATTTTTGCAATTATCGTATTGCATGATTCTTTCATTGCGATTTCTTTCTTGCAAAAGCAGATCGGGCTTTTGGGAACCAAATGTCAACTACTTCTGATTGCAATTTCTGATACCATTCCCATTTCAAACCTATCCAATCTTAGATTTATGGCAGGGATGTTGTGACACCTGACAATAAAACGTTGCGCTGATCACACAATTGTGATGAATTCATTAGTCAGCCAGTAACTATTAATAAATATAAAATCTAAGGTTGATTTCCTCTTTCTCTCTTTCTCTCTCCCTTCCTCCCTCCCTCCCTCTCTTCTCTCTCTCTCTCCCCCCTCTCCCTCTCTTTTTCTTTTTCTTTCACTTTCTTCCTCTCCCTACCTTTCTCTCCCTTTCTCCCTCCCTCCCTCCCTTTTCTCTCTCTCCCCCTCTCCCTTTCTCCCTCTTTCTCCTTCCCTTTCTTTCTCCCTCTTTCTCCTTTCTCCCTCTCTCTCTCCCTCCCTCTCTTCCCCCCTCTCCCTTTCCCTCTTTCTCTTTCTCACTCTTTCGCCCTCTCTCCCTCCCTCTTTCTCTCCCCCTCTCCCTTTCTTTTTCTCACTTTCTCCGTCTCTCTCTCCCTCCCTCCCTCTCTCCTTCTTTCTCCCTCCCTTTCTCTCTCCCTCTCCCTTTCTCACTCTTTCTTATTCACTCTTTTTCTTTCTCGCTTTCTCCCTCCCTTTCTCTCTTTCTCCCTCATTCTTTCTCTCTCTCTTTCTCCCTCTTTCTCCCTCCCCCCCCTCTCTCTCATCTTTTCTATCTGAGTTTGTTTTTTTTAAATAAGATTAAAGGTTGCCTCGCTAATTATGCGAACCCCAAATAAATAAATAAAACGAGGGGGAAAATAATCCTTTCTTTGGGGGGGGGGTTTGTCAAATGAGGCATCTTTGCAAAAATCCCTTCCGCTGAGGTTTTCGAAATCGCTCCGATTAGAATCGTGAAAAACGGAGCATCGAATAAATCCGTTTCTATATAACAAGAAAGGATTTTGTGCGGGAGAAAGGAGCAGTATTGTGGGGTGATTGTGCTGGGTGTGTATGTGTGTCCTGGTTGTGTTTTTTGTGCGAACCATAAGAATTGAACCAAACAATAATTTTTTTTAAAAAAATCATCTGTTTGTAATCTGATGGGAAAAGGGGGGGGGATTTGAATTTTCTTCTCTCCGACAGCTCGTGGTTCCGGAATATTCCATCCATGGCCTTTTCTGCCTGATGTTCCTCTGTGCAGCTGAATGGGTGACTCTGGGCCTCAACATACCCCTCCTCTTTTATCACTTGTGGAGGTAAGGGGGTGATGGGTTAGTGGAAATTCGTAGTAGCAGTCTTTAAGGGCGATCTTCCTTCCTTCCTTCCTTCCTTCCTTCCTTCCTTCCTTCTTCTTTCCCTCCCTGCCTTTTATCTCCTTCCTTCCCTTTTTCCTTTCCTTTCCTTTCTCCCTTCCTCCTTTCTCTCCCTCCTTCCTCTCTCCCTCCCTCTTTCCTTTTTCTCCCTCCCTTCCTCCCTTCCTTTCTTCCCTCCCTCTTTCCTGCTTTTCCCCCTACCTACCTCTTTTCCTTTCTTCCTACCTTCTTTCTCCTTCCTTCCCTTCTGTTTCTCCCTCCATTCCTTTCTTCCCTTCCTCTTTTCCTTCTTTTCCTCCCTCCCCTTTTCCTCCCTTCCTATTTCCTTTCTTCCTCCCTCCCTCCCCCTTTCCTTCTTTTTCTTCCTTCCCTCCCTCTTTCCTTCTTTTCCTTCCGTCCTTCCTGCCTCCTTCCCTCCCTCCCCCTCCCTTTCCTTCTGTTCCTCCCTCCCTCTCCCTTCTTCCCTCCCTCTTTCTTTTCCCCCACCCCTCCCTCTTTTCCTTCTTTCCTATCCCTTTCCCTCCCTCTCTCTTTCCTTTTTTTTCTTCCCTCCCTCTTCCCTTCTTTTCCCCTCACCTACCTCTTTTCCTCCCTCCCTCCCTCCTTCTTTCCTTCTTTTCCTCCTTCCTTTTCCTTCCTTCCTATTTCCTTTCTTCCTCCCTCCCTTTCCTTCTTTTCCTTCCTTCCTTCTTCCCTTCTTCCCTCCCTCTTTCCTTCTTTTCCTCCTTCCCCCCTCTTTTCCTTCCTTCCTATTTCTTTTCTTCCTCCCTCCCCTTTCTTTCTTTTCCTTCCTTCCTTCCTGCCTCCCTCCCTCTTTTCCTCCCTCCCCTTTCCTTCTGTTTCTCCCTCCCTCCTTTCCTCCCTCCCTCCCTCTCTCCCCCTTTCCTTCTTTTCCTTCCTTCTTCCCTCCCTCCTTCTTTCCTTCTTTTCCTTCCTTCCTGCCTCCTTTCCTCCCTCTTTTCTGCCCCGATGCCCCAAATCAAATGAGCCAGCATAGCTTTGAATCCATCCCATCTTGCTCCAAAAAAGAGCTTTTGCTTTGTCCGTTTGGGGCAAAGGGGGTTTCTAGGCGATTTGCAGATCCAACTTCTCCCCCTCTCTGCTCTCATTCCTTTTGGGCGTCTGACATCTTGGGACTTGGGGTCCCTGTTTTAAGGCCGGGGGAGCAGGTGGGACGGGGTCTCAAGGAGGGGCTGTGAAGCCACAGAGGAAATCAGCAGCCAAATCATAAGAGAACAAAGTCAGATGGGAACAAAAAAGTGATTTTAAAAAAATAAAATAACAATTTAGGAAGAGACACTCTTATAATTTGGATTATAGAACTGATTCTCCTCGTTCCCTAAAGGGGGAAACTCAACCCTTTCAAGCTACTGTATGCATTAAAAATAATAAGCTCTTCTTTGTGAAGGTATTTAACCCAAAATCTCATTTTTAAATTTGCATTTTGTTAAGGATAAATCTCTTGCTGGGGAATTGGGGGGGGGCTGAAAAAGGAAGGGAAGAGGAAGGAAAGAAGGAAGAGAAATAGGGAGGGAAGAAGGAAAGAAGCAAGGAAAAGGGAAGGAAAGAGGAAGAGAAGGAGGAAGGAATAAAGGGAAGGAAGGAAGCAGAGAAAGAGAGGAAGGAAGAAAAAAGAGAAAGGAAGGTGGGAGGAAGAGAAAGGAGGGAGGGAAGGAAGGAAGCAGAGAAAGGGAGGAAGGAAAGAAGGAAGGAAGAAAAAAGAAAAAGGAAGGGGGAGATAGGAAGGAAGAAAAAAAGGGGGAAGAAAAGAGAAAGGAAGGGGAGAGGAAGAGAAAGGAGGGAGGGAGGAAGGAAGGAAGAAAAAAGAGAAAGGAAAGAGGAGGAAGGAAGGAAGAAAAAAGGAAGGAAGGAAGAAGAAAGAGAAAGAAAGGAAGAAAAAGAAAGGAGGGAGGAGAGGAAGAAGAAAAAGGAAGGAAGGAAGAAGAAAGAAAGGAAGGAAAAAGGGAATGAGGGAAGGAAGGAAGGCATTCCAGTTGCCAATCACCTGAATTTTGAAGTGCGATGGTCATAAGTAGAGGGCCAATTGTAATTCCCTTTCTTTTCCCAGTTGTAACTTCAGTCACTAAACGAATTGTTGTAAAACGAGGACTTACCCTGTAGAAGTTTTATCTTCCCAAAAACTTGCACGCCTTAACCGAAAGTGAGAAAAAAGTTGGAAATTTTTCTTTTAACAGATGTTATTTGGTCGTTGATACGTCAGTTGGCAGTGTAGATGTCCTTGTTTGTTGCAATATGCAAAAATAGACCTTAGTGGGGTAAATATGCGTATATATTTATCTATACGTCGAAATAGCTAGTTTTGGTTCTAAAAAAAGGACAGCTGGGACACCCTTCCAATGTCTTTTTTGGACTGAGATTTCGAGCTGTGGAAGAGAAGCTCGGCATTATTAAACAGAAAATAGCAGGACTCCAATTAATTCCTCCATTTAAAAATTGTCCCTAAAAATCAACAGGTTTTTTTTTTTTTTCCTCGTCCTTCTGTCTGAGGGTTGGTGAGATTCAAACTCGTGACGGTGATGAGTTGCGGGAGTTCCAGCCTAATAAAATCTGGGCTGTTTTGTTTTAACTTGAAGGAAAGCGCCCCAAATTCCTGGGTTTCCTTTTGAGGTGGAAATCTTAGAATTGGCCATGTTGAGGTCACAATTGGTCATTCTGAGGCCACAGTTGGTCATTATGAGATCACAGTTGGTCATTCTGAGATCACAGTTGGTCATTCTGAGACACAATTGGCCATTCTGAGATCACAGTTGGTCATTATGAGATCACAATTGGTCATTCTGAGGCCACAACTGATCATTCTGAGGCCACAACTGGTCATTCTGAGATACAATTGGTCATTCTGAGGCACAATTGGTCATTCTGAGGCCACAACTGGTCATTCTGAGGCACAATTGGTCATTCTGAGGCACAATTGGTCATTCTGAGGCCACAACTGATCATTCTGAGGCCACAACTGGTCATTCTGAGACACAATTGGTCATTCTGAGATACAATTGGTCATTCTGAGGCACAATTGGTCATTCTGAGACACTATTGGTCATTCTGAGGCACAATTGGTCATTCTGAGGCACAATTGGTCATTCTGAGGCCACAACTGGTCATTCTGAGATACAATTGGTCATTCTGAGGCACAATTGGTCATTCTGAGGCCACAACTGGTCATTCTGAGATACAATTGGTCATTCTGAGGCACAATTGGTCATTCTGAGACACTATTGGTCAATCTAAGGCACAATTGGTCATTCTGAGACACTATTGGTCATTCTGAGGCACAATTGGTCATTTTGAGGCCAAAATCGGCCATCTTGAGTTCACGATTAGCCATTTTGAGGTAAAAAAATTGGCCAGTTGAGATCACCACTGGACATTTTACAAGCCCCTTATTTTTTTATTTTTATTTATTTTTTTATTTTTTCCTGCCTTCCTTTCTTGCAGGTACTTTCACCGCCCGGCTGATGGCTCAGAAGTCATGTACGATGCCGTCTCTATCATGAATGCTGACATCTTAAATTATTGCCAGAAAGAATCATGGTGCAAACTGGCTTTTTATCTGTTGTCTTTCTTCTATTACCTGTACAGGTGAGTCCCGACTTTTACAGGTCTCCATAGTTGCTTAAATTTTACCCCGTTTTTCCCTCAATGGTTATCCCAAAGTAACCAGAAACACTGCCACAAATGAAGATGGCTCTTGACTTACCACAGGAAGGAAGGAAAAGAAGGAAGAAAAAGGGAGGGAAGGAGGGAGGGAGGAAGCAAGGAAAAGGGAGGGAAGGAGGGAGGAAAAGAGGGAAGGGAGGGAGGAAGGAAGGAAGGAAAGGATGGAGGAAGAAAGGAAGGAAGGAAAAGGGAGGAAGGGAGGGAGGAAAAGGGAGAGAAGGAGGGAGGAAGAAAAGGAAAAGAGGGAGGAAGAAGGGAGGGAGGAAGGAAAAGAAGGAAGAAAAAGGGAGGGAGGGAAGGAGGGAGGGAGGAAGCAAGGAAAAGGGAGGGAAGGAGGGAGGAAAAGAGGGAAGGGAGGAAGGAAGGAAGGGATGGAGGAAGAAAGGAAGGAAGGAAAAGGGAGGGAGGAAAAGGGAGAGAAGGAGGGAGGAAGAAAGGAAGGAAAAGGGAGGGAGGAAGAAGGGAGGGAGGGAGGAAGGAAAATGATAGCTTTTGATTTACCGAAAGAAAAGGGAGAGAGGGAGGGAAGGAGGGAGGAAGGAAAAGGGAGGGAGGAAGAAAGGCAGGGAAAGGATAGCTCTTGACTTACCGAAGGAAGAGAGAGAGAGAGGGAAGAAAAGGGAGAGAAGGAGGGAGGAAGAAAGGAAGGAAAAGGGAGGGAGGAGGGAGGGAGGAAGGAAAATGATAGCTTTTGATTTACTGAAAGAAGGAAGGAAAGAAAAGGGAGAGAGGGAGGGAGGGAAGGAGGAAGGGAGGGAGGAAGAAAGCCAGGGAAATGATAGCTCTTGACTTACCGAAGGAAGAGAGGGAGGGAGGGAGGAAGGAGGAAAGGAAGAAAAAGGGAGGGAAGGAGGAAGGAAGGAAGAAAGGGAGGAAGGAAGGAAGCAAGGAAAAGGGAGGGAGGAAAAGAAGGAAGGAGGAAAAGGGATGGAAGGAGGGAGAGAGATCTCCTTTTGCGACCTTATGACAAGCCAAGATAAGGGGGAAGCCAGATTAGGCTCACTTAACGACCGTTTTACTAAACTTAACAACCTCAGTGTTTTCATTTAAACCACGGTGGGCAAGAAAGGCCCTACCTCTCCCTTAACCAATGCCTGGCTTAGCAGGAGAAACGTTGGGCTCGACGGTGGCCGTAAACCGAGGACTGACGGATCCGATAACAACCCCTTTTTCTTTCTCTTTTTCCGGCAGTATGGTTTATACCCTGGTGAGTTTCTAATCGCGCCAACCGAAGGGGCAGGACCCTCCGATCGACACCGCCGCTACCAACACCCCCCCCTTTGGTTCCTCCGGGATGAATCGAGACCCCCACACACACACAAGCCCACCCACCCAACATTCTTCCTGGAGGCTGAAACGCTAAGCCGAGATGGATCCACCCGTGCCTGACCAAAGCCGGAACCAGCCGGAGAAGCCGCCGTCTCCGCCATCTTTTTTTTTTTTTTCAGAGGGGTGGCCCGTCTTTTTGCTCTCCCCTCTTGTGCTCCGGATAACAACACACATTCACACAACACAGAAACACCGGTTCGGATTTGGAGAACGAAGCCAGCGTCCTCCTCCCCCCCCACCCTCCCCCCCCACGGCCAGACGCTTCCGGAAGCATCCCCGCTGAACTTTCGCGGGGGAAAGTCCGCGAATGGATTTGGGACGCAGAAGACAACTTCCCCCCCCTTTTTTTCTCTCCCCTCCCCTCTCTGGGTTGGACCGATTCCTGCCGTAGCCCACTTTTGAGTTCCTCCTACCCCCACCCCATATTTTTTTGGGGGGGGCCAAAAACTCCCATTTCTCAAAAAACAACAACAACTGAGGAACGGAAAAGCACCAGGAAGGAAAATTTTCCGATATTTGGCAGCTATTTAATTGAGGAGGGATGTATATTCGGGGTGAGGGTGGGGGAAGAGATTTTGAGGAGGAGTGGGGGGGTCTTCTCCCCTCTTTTTCTCCTCCCCACCCCCCCAGAGAAGCTCCATAGGGATTTTTTGAGGGGGAGAGGTGCAAAAAAAAAAAAAAAAAACACAGGCTTTTTTCTTTCCATCTTTTCTTTTTTTCTCTCTCTCTTTTCCTGGATCCTCTGAGACCGCAAAGCGATGCTGAGACCAGTATCTGTTGCTATGGCGATAGATCAACCTCTCTCTCTCTCTCCCCCCCTCCCGTCTGCTTTTCTCTTTTTTTTTTTCCTTTTCCTTTTTCACACACTCCGTCCTGTTTCCCCCCCCCCTCAAAATTACGATTATCTCTCCATTCAGGAAAGCCAGCCTCTTCTCTTAAGGTTGGGAGCGGTTCATATTTCTTACCGATATTTTCATATTAGAAAGCCCCCCCCCTCCTGCGATAATCAAATTAATTCAATTTTAATGGTTTTTTTAAAACCAATGGGGGGGAGAACTAATGGATCCTGGCCCCAGATTTTCTCTTTAAAAAAAAAAAAGAGGCAGCTGGCTCAAAAGCAACAGCCTTAATCTGCTAGACTGCTCCTGGCTGTGGAAGCTTTTGCTTTCTTGATCCGGTGATGATCAGCCTTCCTTTTTCCAAAAAAAACAAAAACAAAATCCCAGATTTTTTTTTTTTTTTTGCAGAATTTATTTTATTGATCAAGTTCCCTTTTGGTTTAATCGTTTAATCTATAAACCGTAAGAAGCAGAGTTGATAAGTTTGTTCGGTAAAGCTTGCGTGCGCTCCGCTTTTATTTCATATTTATTTCTATTTTTTTAACTGCCTGTCCACCTCAAAAGAAGAGTCTCTGGGGCGGCATACAAGGTATACAAACGATAAAATGAAGATTAAAAATATTAAGATTTCCCCAAAAAAAATTTTAAATGACAAAACATAACCTTATAAAATTGCAAAAATATTTTATTTATTTGGTTTTTTTTTTTTAAAAAAAAAGTTATTTATTCTGCATTTCGGCCTTTTCAGGAAGCTGCACGTTGTCTTAATTAAATCGTTTTTAAAATAGGTCTTAGTTGCTGATAGGGAGCAGGAGAAAAAATAAGATATATATATAATTAAGATCAAAGCCAAATGCCCTGCGTGACTTAGAACATCTCGTCCACGCCTATCAAGATGCCCAGAAATTTTTTTAAAAAATTTAGATTTTAATTTGGAAGCCGAAGAGGAAGACGAGGAGTTTGGTAAATTTTATCTATCAGCCACTCATAGGATCCATGCAGCTTTAAATCCCCACTGAGCAAGAGATTTAACCCTTGTGCCAATCTAACATCCTCCAGGAAGGATGGCATCCACCAGGGCAAAAATGGAAAAAAGAAAGTTTTTAAGAAGAGATTGGACAGCCATTTAAGCAGGGGGTTGGACTAGAAGACCTCTGAGGTCCCTCCCAACCCTAAGATTCTATGAAACCCCTTCCAAAAAAAATAAAGCCATGAATCTAAAGGTCCAAAGTAGAATGAAAATAATTTTAATTTCCTTTCTTCCCTGGGGAAATGATTCGTTTTTAATAGCAATTTGAATTTTAATCCTCATGGCATTGTTTAAACCACGGCCCTCCAAATTTGGCAACTTTTAAGACGTGTGGATTATAACTCCCAGAATTCCCCAGCCAGTATGGCGGGCTGAGGAATTCTGGGAGTTGAAGTCCACAAGTTTTAAAAGTTTTGCGATTTGTTGGCTGGGGAATTCTGGGAGTTGAAGTCCACAAGTCTTATAAGTTGCCAAGTTTGCAAACTCCTGCCTTAAGAGCCTTGTGGGATTGCATTAACCCAAATTGGCCCAAACCACCCAAAAAAGTTGTCCACCCTGATTTCTTCCTTCCTTTTTTCCATATATTTTTCCATTTATTTCTGTCTTTTCTTTTCTCCATCCTTCTCACTTCTGCACCTGGGGCTGGCTTGTTCGGCGAAGTATCCAGTTTAAAAAAAACAATCACCCGAACAGAGCAGGCAGGAGCTGAAACTCTGGATTTTGGGGTGGGTGGGAGACCACTGGACCCCATTTCTACCCCTCTTGGGGTGGGCGCTGTATAAAAACAAAGTCCTATTGGAAATAAAGACAATGATTTGATTGTGGCCAGGAGTTCCGCTGTCTTCTGTGGACGAAAAAAAGGCAGATTTCCTTCGCAGACATCGGCTCACCTGGTCTTGACACCTGCCTCAATAGTCCTCGACTTACTCATTTAGAGACCGATGTTACAACAGAACCAATCCTCGCACTTACGACTGGCATAGCACCCGCACGATTGCGTGGTCAGGATAATGAGAGAGAGATGGAAGGAAGGAAGGGAGAAAGGAAAGGAAAGGAGGGAGGAAGGGAGGGAAGGAAAAGGGAGGGAGTGAAAGAAGGAAGGAAGGAAGGAAGGGAAGAAGAAAGCGAAGGAAAGGGAGAGGATGGAAAGATAGATGGGGAAGGAAGAGGGACTAAAGGAAAAGTGAGGAAGGGAGAGAAGGAAAAGGGAGGGAGTGAAAGAAGGGAGGGTGGGAAAGGAGGAAGAAAGGAATGGAAGGGAGGAAGAAAGCAAGGAAGGGAAGAGGAAAAGGGAGGGAATGAAAGAAGGGAGGGTGGGAAAGGAGGAAGAGGAATGAAAGGGAGGAAGAAAGCAAGGAAGGGAAGAGGGAAAGAAGGGAGAGACAAGGAAAAGGGAGGGAGTGAAAGAAGGGAGGGTGGGAAAGGAGGAAGAAAGGAATGGAAGGGAGGAAGAAAAAGGAAAGGGAGGGTGAAGGAAGGAAACGATAGATGGGGAAGGAAGAGCGACTAAAGGAAAAGGGAGGAAGAGAGGAATGGAAGGGAGGAAGAAAGCGAAGGAAAGGGAGAGGATGGAAGGAAGGAAAAGATAGATGGGAAAGGAAGAGGGACTAAGAAAAGGGAGGGAGGGAGGGAAAGAAGGGAGAGAAGGAAAATGGAGGGAATGAAAGGGTGGGAAAGGAGGAAGGGAAGAAGGGAGAAGGGAAGGGGGCAGGAGGGAGGATGGAAGGAAGGAAGGAAAAGAAAAGGGGAAGGGGAAGAAGGTTGGGACTAAAGGAGAAGGGAGAAAGGGAAAGAGGGAGGGGAAGAAGAAAGAAAAGGGAAGGGAAGGAGGAAGGAAAGGCGACTGGTGCTGGTATCTCTCTCCCCGCCACCTCCCAAATCCGAGTCTTGGGGCCCGTCGGCTGCATCCAGGGAGCACGGGGCGTGTGGGCGAGGATGCCGTGTGTGCGCACACGCGGGAAGCGTGCAATATAAGCCGTGTCTGCCTCAGACGGAAGGCGCACAGACGGCAACCAGCCGCCCCCACAGCACTGAGCTGTCTCTCTCTTTTCCCCCACCCCCCCCAATGATGCTCTTTCAAAAGCTGTCAAGGGCTTTTTTGCAACCATCGTGACACACCACAACACAACGCAACACAACAACACAAAGCACACACAGAGCCTTCTGTCCCCGGGAGCCTAAACATAGCTAGTTCTTGGCTAGTTTTCCTTTCCTTTTTTCTTTTTTTCACTAGTTTTTCCAGCCTTCCTTTTTTCCCCCCATCCTCCTCTCCTCCCACCCTCCCTTTGGGCATTATGAGACCCCCAAACACGCCGGGAAGGGGGGGAAACTGAGGCACAACCCGGGAGGGGGGGGGAGATGGACGACACTGAGGCAAGGATCGAACCCCTCCCCTCCAATCATCTTCTTTTAATGGCCCCATAATCCCTTGCGGGGTAGAGCCTAGGCAACTGAATGGAACAGTGTTTACTGGCCGGATGCCTTTCCTGTTGCCAGAGCGGAGTTTTGTTCAGCAGATTAATATTCTCATTGTGCCCAGAGAGAGAAATATCTGCCTCTACCTAGGATCGAACTCACAGCCTCCCGATTGTGAGGGGAGAGCTCCACACCACTTGACGCCCCCTCCCCTCCAATATATTTATTTATTTATTTTATTAAATTTCTATAATAATGAACATTATTTTAATGCACCTGGACTTCCATCTTAAGACACCAAAGGCTCCCGATACAACACACAGATGGGTCCTTGACTTACAACTGTTTCATTTAGTGACGGTTTGAAGTTACGGCGGCACTAAAAGAGCGACTGATGACTGTTTTTCTACACTTAACAGCCACTGCTGCATCCTTCCCGAAATTCAGACGCTCCCATTTACGATGGTCGCAGGGGGGGTCACACGTGATCCCCCTTTTGTGACCCGATGGGTGACTTATGACCATTTTTCCCACTTAACGATTCGTTTTTAAGACGGCCGCAGCGTCCCGGAGTCACGTCCTTCCCCTTTTGCGACCTTCCGACAAGCGAAGTCAACGGGGGAAGCCTGGATTCACTTCAACGACCGCCTCCTTAACTTCACAACTGCAGCGATTCATTTAACAACTCGGGCAAGGCAGGTCGCAAAACGGGGCAAAGGCAGGGGTGAAATCTACTTACCTTCCCAACCGGTTGGGAAGTGCGCGCGCAACTCACGGACCCTCTACGCATGCGCAAACCCTTCTGCGCGTGCGCAGAGGGTTAAAAAAAAACAGGTTACTTCCTGGTTAAAACCAGGAAGTAACGACCGGGCGGGTGGGCGGAGCCTCACGCCATCGCTACCGGTTCTCCGAAACCCCGGCCGCCATCGCTACCGGTTCCCCCAACCACCCGCCGCGATCACTACCGGTTCTCCCAACCATCCACCGCGATCGCTACCAGTTCCCCCAACCACCCGCCGCGATCGCTACCGGTTCTCCCAACCACCCGCCGCGATCGCTACCGGCTTGCCCGAACCGGTCCGAACCGGGAGCATTTCACCCCTGGGCAAAAGTCTCCATTAGCAACTGAAACTCGGGGCCCAACTGCGGTCGCACGTCGAGGATCGACCTGGAATAAGAATTAGAATAAACCATCCTTTTTCTAAATTTGCAATTGCCAGCCATTTTAAAAGACCCAAGGGTTGCAAAGACTGACTCTCGTCCCAAAACAAGACAATAACAGTAAGTCTTGGAAGGGACTTTGAAGGTCATCTAGTCCAACCCGCTGCTGACACAGGAGACTTGAGATTCGAACCGCCGAACTCCCGACCTTTCTGATCGATGAGCTCAGTGTTTTAGCCACTGAGCCACCGAGCCACATTAAGATAATCTGGAGCAAAAAAAAAAAAAGAAAGAAAGAAAAAAAAGAGGATGATTTATTGAAAATTATTTTGGGTGCGCCTGCAAAGAAACACCGTTTCCCAAATCCGGCGAAACAACCCGTCTGTTTGTCCTTTGTGTGTGTCCCCGTAGTTTTTTTTTTCCTTTTTTGGGGGGGACAGATGTTTGTTAAAATGCCTGCGGAGGTTGCCACCTAGCTTGCGAAAAATGAAATTATTTTTTTTTCCTTTTATCCACAACCTCTTCCTCTCCCCCCTCCGGAGCTGAGCAGGTGGCGGGAGCAATCTTTTCAAATTTCCATTTTCCGTGAAAATGCTATTGCCCTTAACGTCCACGAAGAAAAGGCTTCGTCCCTTTAGAAAAAGTCTCAAATCTGCAATTCAACCTAGTTTATTTTATTTTATTTTTAATTTGTAAGGGCTGCTGCCCTCTGCTGCCAACAAGCAGAGTTCTAATAATCTCGGCCTGCAAGAGTAACAGAGTTGGAAGGGGCCTTCGAGGTCATCCAGTCCAACCCCTTGCTCTCACTAGACGCCTGTACTATTTCTGGTAAGTGCCTATCCAGTGTCCTTCTGCTGCTTTTGGACTAGGGCGCCCATCATCCTGGCACCCAGGGGATGTGGAGAGCTGTATTCCTTAAACCTTCGAAGGATTCCAGGAAGTCCTCGATTTAACGACCGCAGTTGGGAGCGGCATTTTTGTTGCCAGGCGATGCTGAATCGTGCTGGATTTCAGCACTTTTCGCTGCGGTTGTTAAGCGAATCACGCGGTCGTTAAGCAAAGGTGGCTTCCCTTCCCCCTCTGACTTTGCTTCCTGGGATGATCACAACGGTCGTAAAAAAAAAGGGGATCACGCGATCCCCTTTTGTGACGAGCAGAGTCAACGGGGAAGCGGGATTCACTTAACAACCGTGTGACTAACTTAAAACCATTTCGGTGCTTCGCTTAACAACGGTGGCCAGAAAGGTTTGCAAAATGGGACAAAACTCACTTAACACACACGTCTCGCTTAACGACAGGAATTTGGGGTTCAATGGTGGCCGTAAGTCGATTACCTGAATTCAGATCCCTTCCTGGGTGATCAACCATGGGGAAAATAGGAATCCTGTTTGGGAACGCTGGGGGAAAATTCAGCCGCTGCGGAGAAAACTTTCTTAAAAACAAAATACATACAGAACACACCTTCACGAATTTTTGTTCTGCCCATCGCAGAGTTTTATAAACTTTTATCATGCTTGCAAGAAAACCCAAAATCTCTCCAGGAAGTGATCGTAGAAAAAAAAAAAAAATCGAAAACGGAATATCTTCCCATCCTCATCCCACTCAAAACTCTTTTTTAACACTTCAAATTTTAAAATATTGTTTTTTCGTCTCTATCGTTCCATCTTTCCAGCAATGTAGAGCCAAACTGGATTTTAGCGCTTCTCAACTTTAGGCGCTTGGAAGATGAGTGGACTACAACTCCCAGAATTCCTCAGTCAGCATGGAATGCTGGGACCTGAAGTCCCACCCATCTTCAAGCACGCTGGCTGGGGCATCCTGGGAGTTGTAGTCCACCCATCTACAAGCGGGCGAGGTTGAGAAATGCTGGATTAGTTCTTGATCAATGCATCTCAATCTCAGATGCTTGGAAATTAAGTGGACTTCAACTCCCAGAATTCCTCAGCCAGCGTGGGATTCTGGGAGTTGAAGTCCACCCATCTTCAAGTAACCAAGAATATTGAATATTTCAATATTGAAAAATATTGATTTTTTTTTCTAAATTGGTGCTTCTCAACCTTAAGCCGCTTCGAAGATGGGTGGACTACAACTCCCAGAATTCCTCCGTCAGCATGGAATGCTGGGACTTGAAGTCCATCCATCTTCAAGCATGCTGGCCACGGAATTCTGGGAGTTGAAGTCCACCCATCTTCAAGAACCCGAGGTTGAGAAATACTGGATTTGTTCTAGATCGTTCCTTCTCAACTTTAGGCGCTTGGAAGATGGATGGACTACATTTCCCAGAATTCCTCCGTAGGCATGGAATGCTGGGACTTGAAGTCCATTCATCTAAGCATGCTGGCCGGAGAATCCTGGGAGTTGAAGTCCGCCCATCTTCAAGCAACAAAAAAAACAACAACACCATTCTAAATACACAATCTTGGCAAGACCACCAGTGGAGACAGAAAATCCGTATTTTGTGCGAGAAAGGATCAAAACTCAACCAACTCAAGTTAAATCCCAAATTGAAGAACTGTCTCTACAAGTTAAGACCCCCCAAATCTACCCCCCCTTTTTTTGGAGTTGTGGACAAGCGTCAACTCGGACAGCTGGCCGGCTTCCGCTGTTCCTGGGCGGGAAAGTCCCGAGTGCGAATGACCCACTGCCTTTCGCTTCATTCTTCCAAGGGGATGGATTCCCCGCTTGTCCTCCTCCGTGGAAAGCCCCCCACGCTGGAATTTTGGGGGAGGGGGGGCCCTGGAAGAGACAGAACTAGGAGGAGTGGTGAAATTTGGGAGGGGGGGGGGAGAAAACCAAAACTGGGAAAAAAGGAGGAACTGCGCCCCAAAGTCTCATCTCCGTTTAATGCACCAACTGGGCCGTCAACCAGTACAAAACTAACGGCTGGAAGGCAGCGGCACCTAGCGTGACGTACATCTGTGCCCGGCCAGTAGTCCGACTCAGTCCGTCTTGCACCACGGAAGTGAGGATCTTCATCCGTAAAGAGCGAACCTGGGTGGGCAAGACAATACACCGGAAGCATGTTTAGATGGGCACCTGATTCCTCAACTACAACTCTCGGCGCCTGGCTGGCTTGAGCGTGGAATTCCCATGCGCCAAAGGGATGGGATATGACAGGGGTTGGCAACCTTAAACACTCAAAGAGCCACAAAGGTCCTAACTGGAATCCCCTCATTCAATTCAGGAGCCGACCGGAAGTCCGGTTTCCCCCACCATAGAGTCTCCTCCTAGTGTGGCGTCCTTTTTCCTCTACCTGTCCTAACCGAAAGCCCTATCAATTGTGGAGTCGATCAGCAACAGAGAGCCGCAGAAGAGGGATGAAAGAGCCACATGTGGCTCCAGAGTTGCGGATTGCTGACCCCTGGAATATGAAATCCATCTCGGCTCGATTTTGGTTTTAACTTTGCATTTATGATTTTTAAATAACTCAAGGCGACGGACCCATCTAATTTTCCTTCCTTCCTCCCTCCTCCTCCTTCCCCTGAACAACAACCCTGTGAAGTGGGTTGGGCTGAGAGAGAGAGAGGGACTGGCCTCCAAAGTCACCAAGTCATTGGCACCGCCCTGAACACTGCCGGACTCACCATGAAATACATAAGGGAACAGGAGGCCCACGCCAGAGCGATGTAGTAGCCGTTGAGGCCAAAAACCAAGCCCCCGACCACAGTGAGGATCATCCTGGAGAGGAAAAACAAAGGATTGTGCATGTTTCTGTGTGCGATTAACAAATTGGGCAGGATTTAACATTTACACCCAAGAGCAAAGAACGAGCATTTCTCCCAATGTTGAAATCACAGCAAGGAAATTACAGCAAGAACCTTTATTTAACGGACATCTGATTCAACAGACAAATCCTTCTGAAATAACGGACAGGTTTATTGTATCCGTAACGGTCTTTAATTTTCAATTTAATAAAGTTAATTTCTGCCATATTAAACGCCCACATCAATATGCAAGAAACGCTGTTGACGTTCTTGGCACAACAACATCTTGCCGCCAAGAGGTATTTTTAGGATTTAACGGACTCTCCTAATTAGTCCGTTAAATCAGGAACTTGCTGCTGGTTGGAAACAAGAGTCTAATTCAGGAAGCTTGAGTCCGTGGGGGCTTCTGGGAAATAGAGTCTAATCCGTGAAACAGGGAGAACCCTCCCAACTCACCCAACATATTTGTAGCCGCAGTAAGCCAGAAGGTCAAACGTGCCCAAATCACTTTGGACCGTAGCAAGGTACAGACCCAGGAGAAGGGCGAGAACTTCGATCACCATCCACACAAAGGCCGTGCTGGCGCACATCCCGAGAACCTCCGGGGAAAACCTGGCAGAAAAAAAATGAAGCCTGAACGATTCCCAGTCTGGCTGTTGTGACCTAGGCTTACTGAGTAATTACAATACACAATTAGTCCCCAAAATTGTAACATTTTACAAGTTTATTGTAGCAGCTGAGAATTACGTTCATTCCCAGCTGAGTCCCAATTAGTTGCAAAAAAAAAAGTCCTTTGGAAGAAGTCCTGCATGGTAATCACCAAACTTTATCTTCTTTGACACGTTGCCAAAGGCCTTACTTGGCAAAGCCCCACCGAGTTCAGAAACAAACAAGAGATGCCGACTGGAAACAGAGTTAGCAATGTTGCTATGCTGCAAAAGGCTCAAGTGCCTTTGTTTCTCTTTTAAGCCTTATGGGAGGATCCAATCATCTCCTGGCCTTACTCTCGAGTTGTCCCTTTTGCTTCCCCGCAGACTCATGATCCAAATCCAGACGTGTTGGCAACTGCTTCATATTTATGACGGGGTCCCGCAATTCCCTTTTGCGACTTTCCGACGAGCAACGTCCGTGGGGGGAAGCCAGATTCACTTCACAACCCTGTTACTAAGCAGGGACTTATTTAACGGTGGCAAGGTAGGTCGTAAAATGGGGTAAAACCCATTTAACAACTATCTCGCTTAGCGACATGAATTTTGGGCTCAGTTGTGGTCGTAAGTCAAGGACCATCTCTAATCTGTTCCCTGCCAAATTCTACATTGCTCCGAGCCTTAAATCCTGCACCCAAAACTCAACTTCACACCTAATCTTCACCATTTACCGTTAAGATGTAAAAATGGGAAAGGAGAAGAATTTTCCTTACCGTTTCTGTATCCCGAGTGCCATTCCAGCCAGCAAAATATATGTAATGAAGGCCATACCTGTAAGGAGAAAATATATATATATATTTTAAAAAAGGCTCCAGATTTTGGAGGTTGAAGGTTTTTGTTTTTTTAAATAGAAGAACTACAATATTGTGAATTTTTTTTTAGAGCAATTCCTTTTTTTTTTTTTTAATTTGATTTTTATTATAACATATAGTGATACATTTGGTACATTTTCGGTTCATTGGTGCAATTATATACATATATACATCTACATGCATTATTACTTGTCTTTTATTTGATATTGTTTCTTAAAGCTAGATTTAATTTCAAAACACTTAAAGATAATAGTGCTCAACTCTCTAAGACTAAATATAATACTATTCATATAGGTTTTGTTAATTAATTAATATTTAATCTCTATTTCCTTCTTTATTTCTTTTCCCCATCCATTCGTACCACATGTCCCATACGCTATAAAATTCCGAATCTTCTCTGTCATTAATTTCTGAAGTCAATTTGTTCATTTCGGCGCACTCCAATATTTTTCCAATAACATTATTTTTTTTTTTTTAGAGCAATTCCATCAGTTTGATTTTCCAGACACTTTTATTAATTAAAAATACAAAGCGGTACCTTGCGGTAACTTTTTGTTCCATTAAACGAGTCGAGATTTTAAAAAAAGAAATAAAATTCCTCCCAATGAAACCTGAACTAGCAATCTGATTCCTAAATTAAACCCATTTTATGCATTTATGTTCGAGAAGATTCAGGCTGCCCAACTCAAACCACTGCAGGTTGTATAGCCTTAAAAAAAAAGAAACGATAACTCAAAATGTAAAAAAAAAAAAATTACATATATACTTCAATATATAATAAATATTTATTTATTTTATTTATTAATTTAATTTGTATACCGCCCTTCTCCCAGAAGGGACTCAGGGCGGTGAACAGCCAAAATTAAAAAACATACAAATGCAAAAGTTAAGATAATTAAAAGAATTAAATCATTGGCTACCCAAATTTAAAACCCCAAATCCATAAAATTTAAAATCCCAATTAAAAAACCATTTAGGCTAGGCCGGCTTGATGAAATAAAAACGTCTTCAGGGCTATTTATTAAATAAATCTAATAATCATCAAAGTCTAATAAATGTCTAATATGTAGATAATAAATATCTACATATTCCGTGACATACGACTGGTCCTTTAATGTAGTTCAGAGTTATGACAGCCTCAGAATAAATATAATGTAATATAATATAATAAAATAAAATAAAAATTCCTCATATACTTCAATATATAATACATAAATCTAATAATCACAAAAGTCTAATAAATATCTACGTAGCCCGTGACTTACGACTGGTCCTTTAATGTAGTTCAGAGTTATAACAGTCTCAGAATAAATAAAATAAAATAATAAAATAAAATAAAATAAAATGAAATGATGAAATAAAAGAAAAGAAATAAAAGAAAAGAAACAAAAGAAAAGAAAAGAAAAGAGAAAAGAAAAAAGAAAAGAAAAGAGAAAAGAAAAGAGAAAAGAAAAGAAAAGAAAAGAAAAGAAAAGAAAAGAAAAGAAAAGAAAAGAAAAGAAAAGAAAAGAAAAGAAAGGAAAGGAAAGGAAAAGAAAAGAAAAGAAAATTCAACTCACTAGGAATATAAAGATCGGGAGCATTGACGTCCTGGCGAGGAGTCAGAGGAATATCGCGATGATAACGAACTTCCCAATTCTACAAAAAGAATAATAATTATTATTATTTATGCATTTGCATTTCAGCAGTTTCTTGCAATCAAGTCCCGCTTGGAAATTTTGGTCTGAGGTCGTACCCCCCCCACCCTCCGCTCCCAAAATTTTACTTTTATCCAATCTAAGAGTTTTTTAGTTGAACTTTTCAGCCTGAATGTCTTTTCTTTCTTTCTTCAGATATTCGATCAGCACCCAACAGATTCCTCGGATGGGTTTATTTTCCCCCCGATTTCTCTTTCCAGTGGCAATGAGTTCCCCGGGTTAACCGAGCTAAGTGAATAAATACGTATTTGCCGATTGAACCTGACGAGACTCGAACGCGGCAATAAAGGCGGATCACTTTGATTTTTGACATGCCTCCTACACAGACATAGTCCTCAACTTATAACCATTCACTTAGCGAGCGTTTGGAATTACAAGAGTACTGAAAAACCTCACACTTACGACGACCACAGCATTCTTAAGCCACGTGTGATCAAAACTTGGTTGCTTGGCAACCTGCATGTCTTTACAAGGGCTGCAGCATCAATTATCACCATTCGTGGCCTTCCCAGCACCAGCTTCCAATAAAAGCAATGGAGGAAGCCGGATTCACTTAAGGACGGCATGATTCCCCTTAACGACGGCCTGTGATTTGATAAACCACCATGACAATAAAAATCCCCGAACGACCGCCTGGCTTAACAATGGAAATTCTTTTTTTAAAAATCCACCAAAATTCAGACCAAGATAACTACTGCCAAATATTTGTCTGAAGTGGTGTAGAGTTTCCTGCCTAAGCAGGGGGTTGGACTAGAAGACCTCCAAGGTCCCTTCCAACTCTTGTTATTCTATTCTATTCTATTCTTTTTTTGTTGTTGTTCTTTACCTGGTGCACGTAAGGGAAGATTAATAAACCTAATTTTTTCATCACGTATGTGGTGTCCACTGCAAAGAAGTATTTAAGCTTGTTGATAGAAACAAATCTGTGAATCTGCAAGGGGAAAAAAAAAAGAAACCAGATTTATTTATTAAATTTACCTCTTTTATGCCTATTTTACTCGCTCAGTGTTGAATGTTATATGTCTATAATTTGTAGATGCTTCAAACACAAATAAAGAACATCCGTCCGTCCATCCATTTATCCATCCATCCATCACCTATCCATCTACCCATTCATCCATCTATCCACCCATCTATCCATCCATCATCTATCCATCTACCACCTACCCATCCACTCAACCATCCATCCATGTCTATCATCTATCTATCCATCCATCATCTATCCATCTATATCTATCTATCATCTATCTATCCACCTACCTACCCATCTATTATCTATCCATCTACCACCTACCCATCCACCTAACCATCTATCCATCCACCTACCCATCCATCCATCAGTTATCAATCTATCATCTATCTATCCATCCATCATCTATCCACCTACCCATCCATGCATACATGTCCATCCATCATCTATCTATCATCTATCCACTTACCCATCCACCCAACCATCCATCCATGTCTATCATCTATCCATCCATCATCTATCCACTATCCACCCAACCATCCATCCATATCTATCATCTATCTATCCATCCATCATCTATCTATCTATATCTATCTATCATCTATCTATCCACCTACCTACCCATCTATTATCTATCCATCTACCACCTACCCATCCACCCAACCAACTATCCATCCATCTATCCATCCATCCATCAGTTATCAATCTATCATCTATCTATCCATCCATCATCTATCCACCTACCCATCCATCCATCCATGTCCATCCATCATCTATCTATCATCTATCCACTTACCCATCCACCCAACCATCCATCCATGTCTATCATCTATCTATCCATCCATCATCTATCCACCTACTCATCCATCCATCATCTATCCATCTATTCACCTACCCACACCCAACCATCCATCCATGTCTATCATCTATCTATCCATCCATCATCTATCCACCTACCCATCCATCATCCATATCTATCTATCTATCTATCCATCCATCAGTCTATCATCTTTCTATCCATCCATCATCTATCCACCTACCCATCCATCCATCCATCATCTATCCATCTATTCACCTACTCACACCCAACCATCCATCCATGTCTATCATCTATCTATCCATCCATCATCTATCCACCTACCCATCCATCATCCATCATCTATATCTATCTATCTATCCATCCATCAGTCTATCATCTATCTATCCATCCATCATCTATCCACCTACCCATTTATCCACCTATCCATCCATCTATCTCTTTTATTCTATTCTATTCTTTTATTCATATGTTTTCTATGTATTCCATGTATTTGCATGTATTCTACTATTACTTCTATTATTCCATGTTCTATAAACATAACACGGGAAAGGACCAAAATAAAAGGGCAAAGGGAGATTTGGAAAAGTATATTATATAAATCTAAAATAAAGGATGTTTTGGCCACTGTAACCATTGTGCCTCTCTCTCTCTCTCCCCCCTTCCCCAATTTTTTTTTTTAAAAAAAAGATTTCTCAATTTTATTCCTTTACCTCTTTATGGACGATGTCTTTCCCCTGGGATGCAATGGAGGAGCCATAAGCCATGGCGACGTTAGCAACCGGGTCAGCAAATATCTGATTGAAGCTCATGTCAATCCCAGGTGGGGGATATCCCGCCTGGGGCACCCCGTAGCCCGAACTGGTGTCATCGAAAAGTTGGGGGGCATCTGGAGATTGTGGCACAGGGGGGTTCCTGGTCCTATGCTTGGAGCCTGTAAGGCGGGGAAAAAATTAGGAAGAAGTAGAAGAAGGGAACTACGTAGCCAACAGACCTCAACTAATAGGATACAACCCAGAATTCGCACTCAGTACAGGACGGAATATGTCTGTACAGGCAGTCCTCGGCTTATGGCCACAGTTGAGCCCAACATTTCCGTTGCTAAGCGAGACTGTTATTAAGTGATGCTGCTTAAGGTGAGAAATCTGTCAAGCTGAATTTCGCCCCGTTTTACGACCTATCTTGCCAGGGTTGTTAAGCGAAACACTGCAGTCGTTAAGCTGGTAACACGGTTGCTAAGCGAATCTGGCTTTTCCCCCATCGACTCGGCTTGTCAGAGGGTCGCAAATGTGACCTCAGGGCACTGTCGTAAATACGAGCCAGTGGCCAAGCGTCCTAAATTTTCGATCAGGTGGTCACGGGGATCCTGCAACGGTCGTTAAGTGTGAAAAACGGTCAAGTTCCTTTTCTTTCAGTGCCGCCGTGACTCCGAACGGCCACTCAATGAATCGTTGTAAGTCGAGGACTAGCTGTAAATCGGATACAATCAAGGATTCGCACTCGGCACAGGACCGAATGCATCTTGTGTGATTTACTAAATCGACTTTATAAAGTTTTTATTTATTAGTCAATCAATAAGCTGCCCGTTCGCCCTCTCCGGGCGGCTCGCAAGGCAGGAAAAGAACAAATATTTTCACCTTTCTTTCAATAATGTATCTTATTTTTATTGATAAAATAATAAATTCTAGGCCACCTCCAGTCCTCCAAGCAACACCCAGCCACGTTAGAAAACCATCAATAAAAAAATCCAAAATGTAATCTGGCACCACCCCGGATGGGATTCCACCCCCTCCCCCCCACCGCCCTGCCCCCAAAATTGGGGGTGCAAACTCCCCCCCCCAAATTAATTAATATTAATTAATTCCCCCAACTGGTTGAAGTGGGCGGGGTTGATTGGATTCAAAAGCCCGGAGTTCAATCCCCACCACCCACCCCCAATAAAATAGCACCCCTTTGCTATTTGGGGGGATCCAGAAGGATCTTGGGATCCACTGGGATCCACTGGAATGGACGGGCCTCGATTTCCAGGCTCCCTCTTCAAAAGCAACAGGCGGGAAGGGGGGGGAGTTCATGCTGGATCTCCTCCCGGGGTTAAGAGCCCTTCCCCCCCCCAAAAAAACCCCTCCCCACTTCTACCCTACTAGATCCCCACTGAGGATCCACCCGGCCTGCTCCCCTCCCCCTTTCCCCCCCCTACCTGGACCCCCATATCCAGGGGGATAAGCCATGGCGCCCCCTTCAATCGCTTCCCACCGCCGGCGATCCACAGGATCCCAGGTCTTTAATAAAACAAATAAATTTAAAATAATAATAATAATAAATAAGCCAGAGCAGCAAAGTTGCGAAGAGATCCAAAAAAAAAAAAAGAGAGAGAGAGAGAAGAGAAAGGTTCTAAGCCACGTCCTCAAAGGCGCCGGCGCGGCCACAAGCGGCCGCTCGGATTGGCTGCCGCTGTATCCTTTCTGCAGGCTCCGCGCTCTGATTGGCGGAGGATGTATCCATTTTCGGCCGAGGTTCCAAAGGGGCGGAGTTGGCTCGCTGGCGTTTCTTAAGGCCGTTCGGCGCACGCGCAGGAGGAGGGTTGGGGGAGGGAGGAAAAGAAAAAAAAAACAAAAACGATGTTGGAAGGCGTTCCCCGGCAGCTTGAGTGGCAGCCGAGGCTTCCAATTGCAAAGGCAGGCAGGCAGGCAGGCAGGCAAGGGATGATGGGAGTTGTGGTCTAGCTAGCCTTGCTGGGAGAGCGACAGGTAGGAAGAGGCGGCGGGATGCAAAAAAAAAAAAAGTGTGTTTTTGGGGTTTAGGGATTTTTTTTATTTTTTAATTACAGAGGCTCGCTCTGATTGGCTGAGCCACAGCTCCAGGAAATATGGCCGATCAGCGAGGGATGTTGGGAGTTGTAGTTCAGCAAGGCCATTATTCGCTTAGTCTTAAAACCAGGTATCTCCAAACTTGGCAACTTTTAAGACTTGTGGACTTCAACTCCCAGAATTCCCCACCCAGGGAATTCTGGGAGTTGAAGTTCATGAGCCATGCCGGTTGGGGAATTCTGGGAATTGAAGTCCACGAGTCTTAAAGTGGCCAATTTTGGAATCATCTTCTTCATTTAACGACCCCATAATCCTTTGTGGGATGGAGTCTGGGCAACTGAATGGAGCTAGTAGAGTGTTTTACTGGCCGGATGCCTTTCCTGTCACCAGTGCGGAGTTTTGTCCAGCAGATAATATTTTCATTGTGCCCAGAGAGAGAGAGAGGAATATCTGCCTCTACCTAGGATCGAACTCACAGCCAGATAGATAGATAGATAGATAGATAGATAGATGATATAGATATAGATATACAGTAGATATAGATATAGATATATAGCTGTGAGTTTACATAGATAGATAGATAGATAGATAGATGATAGATAGATATTATGAATTGAAAAAAATAAAACGCACTGCTTGCTGAGATTCCATACCCAAACATTATTAGACAATATGGATTGTTTCCCATTTATGGATGCCTTGTTATGAAATTTGTTAGCTTTTGTCTCCTGATTTATTTATTTTTTTTAGCCATCCTAAACTCACTCTGTTCTCCTCAATTAATTCATCCATTTCCAAATCTAAACCCAGGTTTGTTGGCAAACCGACATTGCCATCTATGGAAAGCTAGCTAGCAGGAATTCAGCTCTAGCGAGCTTTGATCCCATGATCCAAGAATTTGTGAATCTCCCCTGCTGGCCTTTCGCTTAAAAATCTTCCTTGCGTACTAGAATTAAGTCTGAGGCCTGGTTAAATTTATAAGCCAGGTCTGAACCATCAATAAAATATATATTTTTTTTAAAAAAGATCCATTTTGTTGTAGTTTAAAAGCCTGCCCCCTTTTTAAACAATAACAAACTGGATCTTTTTTTGAAAAAAAAAAATTACATTTTATTGATGATCTTCATTAAGTGTCCCCGGCGTAGAATTTCCCCCGAAGATCCACCAGAGGTCATCCTGAACGGAAATTGATCCCCTGAATTGATTCCCTGACGATCCACCAGAGATCATCCTGAAGTGAAAAACAATTAGATTTATAACCAATTTTAATAGGGTTGTGTTTGCAGAAGATATCTAGCTTACTCTTCTTGCCCTCACAACTTTTAAGATGGCAGGACTTCAACTCCCAGAATTCTCTAGTTAACATGCCGACTAGGGAATTCTGGGAGTTTTGCAGACAGCGTGCTGGGAAATCCTTGGGGTTGAGGTTCACCTATTTTAAAGTTGCCAAGTTTGAGAAATACGAGTCTAAGATTACATTTCCATGGACAAATAGGGGTTTATCTCTGGAATCAGTTGCCCCCAGAGATAAGGAGAATCCAAGACCTCCGTGCCTTCCGCCGTGCCCTTAAAACCCACTTTTTCCAGCAAGCCGGGCTGGCTTAAGAAGAAATTTTAAATGTTTTAATTGGTTTGTATTTTTAATTTTGGGCCAAATTTATATATATTCTAATTGTTTTTAATATTTGTATTTCATGTTTTTTAATTCTGGCTGTACACCGCCCTGAGTCCTCAGGGAGAAGGGTGGTATATAAATTTAAAAATAAATAAATAAATAAATAAATAAATAAATAAATAAATAAATAAATAAATAAATAAAATAAAGCATACCAGTTGGAGAATTCTACGAGTTGAAGTCTCAAAGCATGGTGGTTGGGGAATTCTGGGAGTTGAAGTCTCAAGCATGGTGGTTGGGGAATTCTGGGAGTTGAAGTCCACATATCTCAAAGCATGATGGTTGGGGAATTCTGGGAGTTGAAGTCTCAAAGCATGGTGGTTGGGGAATTTTTGGGAGTTGAAGTCCTCATATCTCAAAGCATGATGGTTGGGGATTTTTTTGGGGGGGGGTCCTTAAATTTATATGCCGCCCTTCTCCGGAGACTCAGGGCGTCTTACAATGTGCTCAGCAATAGCCTTCATCCTTTTGTATATTTATACAAAGTCAGCTTATTGCCCCCACAAACTGGGTCCTCATTTAACCTACCTTAGAAAGGATGGAAGGCTGAGTCAACCTTGAGCCTTGGCGAGATTCGAACCTGCAGTAATTGCAGGCAGCTGAATGTTAATAACAGGGTGCTTTAGTCCACTGTACTACAGGCTCTTGAAATGAAATGAAATGAAATGAAAATTTTCATTGATTTTATGTGAATGAGATTAAAAGAATCAGAAAAAGAATCTCTCTTTGGACCCAGGTTTGCATTCCGACGTGCAAGGGAAGAAGGGGAGGGAGGAGACACGTGGGGACCCAGCCTTCCCTCTCCTTCCCTGCCTGCCTGCCGAGTCATCGGGGCCGAAAGAAAGCGAGGGAAGGAGCCAGAGGAGCAGGGCGCGGAGCGTCGCCGGGGCAAGGCAGAGCATCTTCCTTACGGCTGCTGGACCACTCTGGGCAACCGGGAACGGGGCTGGGGTGGGGGGGAGCCGTGGGGCTTTGTGCTTTCCAGCCCAGCCGTGGAGGGCGGAGCTGCCGCCTCCGCCGCCTCTGCCCCCGCCGCCAAAAGTCCACGGGCGTCCGGGGCAGGTGGGCGCCAAGCTAGGGCGCGCCAAGGGTGACTGTCTCTCATGCAGCCCCGTTGCGGGGATTGCGGGAGGCGGCACAGCTGGAGCCTCTGCGGGGCCGGCCAGCCCCACGCCCGAGCCTAAGATGCGGCCGGGCCGTGCCACGCGTGAACTATGCCAGGCGTGGGGGCAGAAGACGGCGGGCAGCAGCCGGGCGCGGGGGAGCTGCCCACGCTCACCCCGGCTGGGGGACCCCCTCGGGAAGAGGTAAGTGACAAGTCCAACCTGCGTGGGGTGGGTGGGTGGGTGGGTGGGTGGGTGGGGGTAGGAGTGGGGGAGGGGGGAGAGAAAAGGAGGAAGGGAGAAAGGGAAGGAGAAAGGAAAAAGGGAGATGGGAAAAGAAAGAAAGGGGAGGAAAGGAGGCTAGAAGAGGGAAAAAGAAGGGGAAGAGAAGGAGAGGAAAGGAAGGAGAGAAAAGAAAAAAAGGGAAGGAGAGGAAAGGAAGGATAGAAAAGAAAAAAGGGAAGGAGAGGAAAGGAAGGATAGAAAAGAAAAAAAGGAAGGAGAGGAAAGGAAGGAGAGAAAAGAAAAAAGGGAAGGAGAGGAAAGGAAGGAGAGGAGAAAACGGGGGAAGAGAAGGGGAGGAGAGGAAAGGAAAGGGGAAGGATGGGAAAGAGAAAAGAAGGGAAAGAGAAGGGGAGAGGGGAAGAAAGGAAAAGAAGAACGGCAAGAAGGAAGCGAAGGGAAGGAAAAGAAGAAAAGGCAGCCAAGAGGAACGAAAGGAAGGAAAGAAGGAAAGACAGATTTAAAACAAACAAACAAAAAAAAACCCGAACCGCTTTTGCGCTGCGCCCTGAGCGCACAGCTTTGGAGACGAGAGTCCCCCTTTCCAAGCGGCGCCTCCAAAATCCGGTGTTTTGCGGGAGGAGGGCTGGGGGGGGGGGCGATGCCAGCTTTCGGGGTTTGAAAGCCGGGGTTCGGCCCTCTGCTTTTCTGTCCTTCCCCCCCACTTTTATTTATTTTTTTCCTAAAGGGGAGAGGAGGGGCGTGGAGAGAGTGATTTTGCTGCAGGGAACACGTGTCTCTTTGTGCATTATTAATAGCTCTACGGGGGTTAAAAATAAACCTGGGTTTCTGCGGGGGGGGGGGTCCAGGGGCTGGGGGGAGGAGAAAGGTGGCATCTCGGGGGGGGGCTTTCCTTCGGGCCCCTTGCATCCTCCTCGTCCACCCACCCACCCCAAAAGGGGGGGTCCCTCTATTTGCAAGAAGGCGCCCGCGGGTGCGTAAAAGAGGGATTCCCAGGGAAAAGGAAAGAAAGGAAAAGGATCTGCAGGGGAAGCGGGGCGTTTTGCCACCGGCTGGTGTGTGTACGTGTGTGTATGTGTGTGTGCGCGTGGAAGGGAGGGCACGCGTGAAGTTCTGCATTGCACCACAGTCCGCCCGGCCGCGCGTCCTTCGCCACTCTCTCTCCGCTTGGATGCTCTTGGCGGCGGCAGATCCCCAGCTCGGTGTCAGCAGAGGAACAAAAAAGCCAGCAGGATCTAGGGAGTTGGGGGTGGGGTGGGGGCTGAGGTGGGAAGAGGTGTTTTTTGATGGGGGGGAGCTGGAAATCATCCATTTTCCCCACATCTGGCAATTTTTAATTTTAGTTTTTGAAGCTGCATTTCCCTGCAGGAAAAATAAAATAAAGGATATTTCTTTTATATATCTATATCTATCTATCTATCTATCTATCCATCCATCCATCCATCCATCCATCCATCCATCCATCCATCTATCTATCTATCTAAAAGAATACATATATATAGAAATATCCTTTATTTATATATATTTATTTATATATATACAAACCCCTTTCCAGCCCTCCTCGACCCGAAAAAAGACTTTTAGGAACAAGGATAGGGGGTCTCCCCTCTTTTGCATGCCCCCCAAGACTCCCTTCTACCAGCCTGGCTGGCAGGGGATGAAGGGAACTGTAGTCCAGCGGGGGCGCCAAGTTGGAAACAAGAAAGAAGCTTCTTGGGACAAAAGAAGCTGGGCCGAGCTTTGGAAGAAGGATATTGGGGAGGGGGGCTTTTGGGGGAGAGGGGAAGGGGAATTGGCAAGCCAAGCCACTTGGGAGTTGCCAGGGTTAAAAATCAGGGCCCACCTCCCCTCCCTCCCCCCCCACCCCCCCAAGGGATTTTGATGGCCAAAAATGTCAGAGCTAGGAAAGATCAGTTCAGTGAATAGATAGATAGATAGATAGATAGATAGATAGATAGATAGATAGATAGATAGATAGATAGATAGATAGATAGATAGATAGATAGATAGATAGATAAACCACCGCAGCATCTGGGGCTGCCTTGTTTTCTTCCTTGAAGTGCATTATTAAGGCAAAGGGGAAGAGGGTGTCAGATTGAAAAAACCCCCCCATGCTTTTAAAAAATTAAAAAAAAATCCCCCTCCCCATCTTAAAAGCCATTTGCTGTTTGGCAGCCTCCGAAAAAATCCCCTTGGCCAGAAACCCCTTTTGCAATGCTCTGGGGAGACATGAAAAGCGTGGGGAACTCCTTTCCAGCTGCCCCCCCCCAACCACACCCCACCCCATAAGGCCAGATCCACTGGGAAGCTGCCTGGTATAATTTGTTTTATTCTTTATCCCTTCGATCGGGTTCTAAGGGTAGTTTAGCTCCACCAAAATAACCCTGAAATTCTAAAACCGTTTTTTTTAATATAATAAAATAATTTAATTTGATTTTATCGGGTTTTTAAATTTTGTGTATTTATGTATTTTATTGTTGGCTGTTCACCGCCTTGAGTCCTTCGGGAGTAGGGCGGTATACAAATCAAATAAACTAAACTAAACTAAACTAAACTTAAAAAAACATAAAACAGTAAAAGCATTCTCAAACAAAGAGTTGGAATTAAATAGTTGGAATTCCCTTGGACAGTCTTTCTTTCTTTTTTTCCCCTCTTTTTTTCTCTCTTTCTCTCTTTTTTCCCTTTCTTTTCCCTCTCTCTCTCTTTTTATCTGTCTCTCTCTTTCACCCTCTTTCTCTTTATTTCTCTCTTCTCTGTCTCTCTTTCTTTGTCTCTTTTTATTATTATTATTTATTATTATTATTATTATTTATTAAATTTGTATACCGCCCTTCTCCTTTCGGACTCAGGGCGGTGAACAGCCAAAATAAAAACATTTGGACAAAAGTTAAAATAATTATTTAAAACTAATTAAATAGAATTTGGCCCATAATTTAAAATGTATCAATTGAAATCAATATCAATATCTATCTCTCTGTCTTTTTCCCCTTCTTTCTGTTTTCTTTTTCTTTCTTTCTCTTTTTATCTTTCCTTTTCCCTCTCTCTCTTGTTCTCTTTTTATGTCTCTCTTTCACCCTCTTTCTCTTTATCTCTATTTCTCTCTTTTCTCTGTCATTCTTTGTCTCTCTCTCTCCCTTTGTCTCTTTTTTCCTTTCTGTTTTTTCTATCTTTTTCTTTCTCTTTTTTATCTCTTTTTCTCTTTCCTTTTCCCTCTTTTCTCTCTTTTTATCTGTCTCTCTTTCACCCTTTCTCTTTATCTCTATTTCTCTTTCTTTTCTCTCTGTCTCTGTTTCTTTCTTTGTCTCTCTCTCTCTCTATCTCTCTGTCTCTCTTTTTTCTTTTTCTGTTTTCTCTTTTTCTTTCTCGTTTTTATCTCTTTTTCTCTTTCCTTCTCCCACTTCTCTCTCTCTCTCTCGTTCTCTTTTTATCTCTCTCTTTCACCCTCTTTCTCTTTCTATTTCCCTCTTTTTCTTTTCTTTCTGTCTCTCTCTTTCTCTGCTTCTTTCTTCCTTTTTCTCTCTTTGCGTCTCTCTCTTTCTCTCTCTCTCTTTCTCAGCTAGAGGCTGGATACTTACAGGAAGTTAATTAAATACAGGATATTCCTAACCCTTTCACTCAAGCTTGCTTACGGCTAAATACATTTATATGGCAGGTGGTGGTCCCAGCAAAATGGAACCTCCCTATGCAGAAGCAGTCTATCCGGGCAGACCAGAGAGCTGTAGGCTTCCTCGGGAGTGCCTTTCGGCTTCCATGGGAAACAGACGCCGAGGTTTATTTTGTCTGGCTTCGACGTCCTGTTTATATCCCTAAACTGTGACCGTGTTAGCGTCTGGACTCCACGCCCCCAGTGCGAACGGCGCGATGTGTGTGTCTGAAAGCACAATTGCAGGGTGTCTGGCATTTCAACCCCAAGCTGGTTGTTAAGTCGGGGGTTCCCCACCCCCACCCCACCCCCCCCGGTCAGCTGTGATCCTAGAATACTGAAAGGCCGAAGAAATTGGCATTATTCCAAGGCTTCAGTTTGGCGTGCCATTTTTTTCTTTCTTTCTTTCTTTCCGTCCTCTGTGTTAGAAACACGGGGACAACCGTGAGATGGAATTAAGGTTAACAGGTAGTCCTCGACTTACGACGGTTCGCTTAGTGACCGAAGTGACAACGGCACTGGAAAAAAGTGGCCTTTTTTTAAAAAACACTTACGAACCACGCGGTCACGAGATTTATATTCGGATGCTGAACCGCCGACTCGCATTTATGACGGTCGCGTATCCCTGGATCACGGGGTTCCCCCTTTTTGGCGACCTTCCGACAAGCACAGTCAACGGGGAAACCCGATTCACTTAACCGCCGGGTGACTCATTTAACAAGCGCGGCCGATTCACTTAACAAAGGAGGGGGGCAAAAAAAGTCATAAAATGAGGCTTAACGAATTTCTCACATAAATTTGCGGTCGTACGTTGAGGACTACCTGTACTGGTTTGGCGGTGGTGGTGGGGTGATCTTAGATCTTTGGGGGAAGGGGAAGGTCTGTAACTGGTTTTTCTACCCTACTCTCTTCTCCATCCCTTTCTCTCCCTCGACCCGCAGCAACGTCCTCTCAAACAGTCTCTGAGCAGCTCACTGTGCCGGGAGTCCCATTGGAAATGTCTGGTGCTCACCCTCCTGATGTTCGGCTGCTTCGGCGTCATGGCCTGGTGCCGTATCTCGACGGTGACCCGTCTGAACTACGACAGCTCCTATCAAGGGGCGTCGCTGGTGTATCATGACAGCCCGTGCTCCAACGGATACATCTACATCCCGCTGGCCTTCTTGGGCATGTTGTACGTGGTGTACCTGGTGGAGTGCTGGCACCGGTTCGCCAAGGGGCAGATGCAGTATCGGGTAGACACGGCGAGCGTCTACGACAAAGTCCAGCGCATGCAACAGGCCACGCCTTGCATCTGGTGGAAGGCCGTCAGCTACCACTACATCCGCCGTACGAGGCAAGTCACGCGTTATCGCAACGGGGACGCTTATACGACCACTCAGGTTTACCACGAGCGGGTCAACACGCACGTCTCGGAGACGGAGTTCGACTACTCGGGCCACGGGGTGAAGGACGTCTCCAAGGAGCTGTTGGGACTCTCGGATTACCCCGTGACCAAACTCCGGTTTACGAAATGCTTCAGTTTCGCCTCGGGGGAGGCGGAAGCCGCGTATCTGACTCAAAGGGCCCGGTTCTTCGGCGAGAACGAGGGCTTGGACGACTACATGGAGGCCCGCGAAGGGATGCACCTCAAAAACGTGGACTTTAAGGAACACATGTTAGTCTTCCCAGATCCGGGGCGCCCACCCTGGTACACCCGCCGAAGTGTCTTCTGGTTGGCCTCTTTCCTCCTGCTGTCCTGGCCGCTGAGGGTCTTGTCCGAATACCGTACGGCCAACGTACATTATCATGTGGAGAAACTCTTTGGGGCAGACGACGGGCCCAGCCCGCTGGATGCCGCGGGGACATACGGGCGTCGAATCTCGCGCGTCAACACGGTGGACATGACCGAACTGGAATGGCACATCCGTTCCAACCAGCAGCTGGTGCCCAGCTACTCCGAGGCCGTGTTGATGGACACCACTACGGTGGCGGGCGCAGCGTACCTCCGCAGCTGCCAACGCTGTCGCCGGACTGTCAGCAGCAACTCCCTGCCCTCGCGGGGCACCCGGGCTCTCTACGCCCGCTTGCCGTTCAGCTGCAGCCGCTTCTCGCTGAGCGGCGCCCGGCGTTGCGGGGGCATTCTCCGGAGCCTGAGTGGGAGCCACGTGGGCAGCAACGTCGACACGGAGCCGTTGGAGAGTCCCCCGTGCTACCAGGATGCGTTATACTTTCCCGTGTTGATCGTACACGGAGGGGAGGGCTGTGAGCGCAATGGGCACAGGCCGGGGCTGGCAGGGAGGGGGCAAGGGACCCCCCTGTGAACTGGGAGGAGGGGAGGGATACTGGAAACTTAAGTTCCCTGGGAGAAACGCAGTACAAAACGTCTCTGGCTTGTTTCCCTGAGCCAAAACTGAACCCATTAACCCAAGTGCGAAGGCTTTTTGGCTGACATTTCAGTCTTCTAAGGAAGTGTGTTTGGGGAAGGAGAGGCCCATTAAGCCCAGGTTCAGATATGGGATTCTTTTGCTCAACTCTTGGGTAGAGGGAGGAAGGAATAGAGAGGGATGGAAGAAAGAAAGGAAGGAGGGAATAGAGAGGGAAGGAAGGAATAGAGAGGGAAGGAAAGGAAGGAAGGACTAAAGGGATGGAAGAAAGAAAGGAGTGAATAAAGAGGGAAGGAAGGAATGGAGAGGGAAGGAAGGAATAGAGAGGGAAGGAAAGGAAGGAAGGAATAGAGGGATGGAAGAAAGAAAGAAAGAGAAAGAAAGAAAGAAAGAGAAAGAAAGAAAAAGAAAGAAAGAAAGAAAAGAAAGGAGGGAGTAAAGAGGGAAGGAATAGAGGGATGGAAGAAAAAGAAAGAAAGAAAGGAGGGAGTAAAGAGGGAAGGAAGGAATAGAGAGGGATGGAAAGGAAGGAATAGAGGGGTGGAAGAAAGAAGGAGTAAAGAGGGCAGGAAAGAATAGAGAGGGAAGGAAAGGAAGGAAGGAATAGAAGGACGGAAGAAAGAAAGAAAGAAAGGAGGGAGTAAAGAGAGAAGGATGGAATAGAGAGGGATGGAAAGGAAGGAATAGAGGGACGGAAGAAAGAAAGGAGGGAGTAAAGAGGAAAGGATGGAATAGAGAGGGAAGGAAGGAAGGAATAGAGGGGTGGAAGAAAGAAAGGGAGTAAAGAGGGCAGGAAAGAATAGAGAGGGAAGGAAAGGAAGGAATAGGGGGATGGAAGAAAGAAAGGAGGGAGTAAAGAAGGCAGGAAGGAATAGAGAGGGAAGGAAAGGAAGGAAGGAAGGAATAGAGAGATGGAAGGAAATGAAAATGAAAAGAAAGAAGGAAGAAAGGAATAGAGAGGGAAGGAAAGAAGGAAAGCGAGGGAAGGAAAGAAAAAAGCAAGAAAAGGGAAGAAAAGAAAGGAAGGAATAGAGAGGGAAGAAAGGAAAGAAAAGGAAGGAAGGAAGTCCCAGATTTTCAGAAAACACGAGTTTTCAAGTCAGTATTCTAATACAGAATTCTTTTGCTGAACTCTTCACTCGAAGAAGGAAGGAAAGAAAGAAAAATAATCCTGCAGAATGTGTGAGAGTTTTTCCCACAAGGGCTCAGGAACATTCTAAAACAAAACAAAACAAAAAAAGAACAGAAATGGCATTTAACCGGGGAAGATCAAAGGCTCAGCTCAATGGAAACACAGAATAACAGGAGTTGGGAGGGACCTTAGAGGTCTTCTAGTCCAGCCCACAGCTTCTCCATTGTTCCTTTCAGTCCCGCTCACCCTGGTGCCGCAGCCACGAGAACGAAACCTGCGCCCTCAGAAAGTTGGATCGCTAAGGAGGGCTTGAAGCCATCCCACTTGGGCATGTAAGGCACACGAGGAGGGGAGGCCACCCGGCGAAGCTCAAGTCGGAGAGATAACCTTTTAAATCCCCAGCGCTGGCAGAAACCCCCAATTTAAACCCCCCTCCCCATAGCCAGCCTCGTTTCCCTTCCCAACAACGCAGGTTCTTAAGAGGACGAAGCGTACAGGTAGCTGTTAGGCACTAAAACGGATCGATTGAACCTCCCTGCCTAGGAGAAGTCTACCTTAAACCCGAGGGACAAGCGGGGGGGGCGGGGGGCTCCTCCAAGCCTTTCCTTTACAATTCGGAATGTCAAAAATCGGTTTCTTCCAAAGTAGGTTGAGCCTGCTTTCCGTTTGAGGCTGCTTTAAACATCCAGTTTTAAAAAAAGGAAAAAGAAAGAAAGAAAGAAAGAAAGAAAGAAAGAATAAATAAGAATTTCTATACCGGATCCATGAACTGCGAAGGCAGGAGGAGGCCGAACAGCCGACCGTCTGATTGTCCCCGGGATCAAGCCGACATTTGAATTAAACTAGCATGGCAAACCTAGATACGTGACATGTCCGTAGGAGCAGGGAGGGAGGGAGGGAGAACAAGTCGACGAAGGATCGAGGCAGTCCTTGTTTAGCGACCAAAATGGGACCGGCGATTTTTTAATAAGCAAAGCGGCCACTCTGTTGAAGTTATTGTATTAATTCATGTATTTATTGCATTTATATGGCACTCATCACACGATCCAGAGTGACTTTCTCTCTCTCTCTCTCTCTCTCTCTCTTTCTTTCTCTCTCTTTTTCTCTTTCTCTCCCTCCTTCCCTTTCTCCCTTTGTCTCTTTCCCTCTCTCTTTCTTTCTTTCTTTCTCTCTCTTCCTCTTTCTCTCTCTCTCTTTTTCTCTTTCTCTCTTTCTCTTTTTCTTTCTATCCCTCCGTTTCTCTCTTTCCCTCTGTCTCTTTCCCTCTCTCTCTCTTTCTCTGTATCTATCATCTATCTATCATCTATCTATCTATCTATCTATCTATCTATCTAAAAAAAAAAGCAACTGAATGGATGCCCTTCCGGTCACCAATACGGAGTTTTGTTCAGCAAATATACTCTCATTGTGCCCAGAGAGAGAAATATCTGCCTCTACCAAGAATTGAACTCACAGCCTCCTGATCGTGAGGTGAAAACTCCACCTCTAGGCCATTGCACCTCTCCCTCTCTCCCTCCCTCTCTCTCCCTCCCTCCCTCTCTTTCTCTATATCATTATCTATCTATCTATCTATCTATCTATCTATCTATCTATCTAATCTCTCTCTCTCACACACACACACTCGCTCACTCTCTCTCCCTCTCTCTCCCTCCCTCCCTCTTTCTCTCTCCCTCCCTCCCTCTTTCTCTATATCATCTATCTATCTATCTATCTATCTATCTATCTATCTATCTATCTATCTATCTATCTATCTATCTATCTCATCTCTCTCACACACACACACACACTCACTCCCTCTCTCTCTCCCTCTCTCTCTCCCTCCCTCCCTCTTTCTCTATATCATCTATCTATCTATCTATCTATCTATCTATCTATCTATCTATCTATCTCATCTCTCTCTCTCACACACACACACACACTCACTCCCTCTCTCTCTCCCTCTCTCTCTCCCTCCCTCCCTCTTTCTCTATATCATCTATCTATCTATCTATCTATCTATATCATCTCTCTCTCTCTCTCTCTCTCACACACACACACACACTCGCTCACTCTGTCTTTCTCTCTCCCTCCCTCCCTCCCTCCCTCTCTCTCTCTCTCTCTCTCTCTCTCTCTCATCTCTATATATAAAATTTCACATCTTCGCAGCTTTCCTTTACTTGTCAGATCTAGGAAAGTTGTAAAGGGCGATGACAGGTGGCAAAGAGACTATTTTCATCGACGTCGTGACGGCAAGGCGGTCGCTAAACGAGGACTGCCTGTGGGTGCCGTTTCCTCTCTGCTAGCTGAAGTAAGGTTCGCCCACTCTTTCAGAGTCGGGGTCTTTGTGATACCATGGATTTAGGTTGGCTTTGCCAAGTTTTGACAATGTAAGGTTGTTGGTTTTTTTAATATATATATAGGTAGTCCTTGACTTATGACCAGAATTTCCCGTCGTTAAGCAAATCTGGCTTCCTCCTCGACATTGCTTGCCAGAAGGTCTCAAAAAAGGGATTGTGTGACATACACACACCCCAGGACAATACAACCGTCGTAAATGCAAGTCGGTTGCCAAGCGCCTGAATTTTGATCCCGTGACCAATCCCGGGGGTCATAAGTGTGAAAAAAAATGCTCCTAAGGTTTTTTTTCAGTGCCATTGTCCCTTCGAACGGTCACTAAATGAGCCGTTGTAAGTCAAGGACTACCTGTAAGGAGCCACAAGTTCTCTAAATAAGAGCTAAGCAGGACTCAATCCTTTTCCCCTTGTGCCGGACCTCAGGAACGGAGACACAAAAGTGTGGGTTTTGCAACTGTGTGCAAAACAACACTTCCGGTGAGAAACCGAGCTGCTGCGTTCACACGACGGTCCAGTTTTTTCTTTCCTCGCTTAGCGTCGAACCCCGACTGTCTCTCCGGACACGAATGGCCGTTGAATCTCCCGCATGAAGCCGGCGAATGGATCTAATTGGTCTCCACCCCAAATGTGTGAATTGGTACAAAAGCGGGTTGGGCCACACTGACACCAAGACTTTTTTTCCCAGCCCTTGGGATCTGGCCAATACCGGGTCCCTGGATCCCGTTCAAAACGGCTGGTGGATCCCCCACGAAGGATGCCTCTGAAGGAGACCTCCTCCTCCTCCTTTGGCTCTGGGGAGGGGGGGGTGGGAAAGAAAAAATAAATAAATCAGAATTTGCTCTGGATTTCGGCCGATCTGTTTTTCGGCCTTGCCTTGATCGTTTCCCGTCTCGTCCGGCGAGCGTGGAAAAGTGGATTTTGATCTGGGAGAAAGGGAGATCACTTCCGTGGCTTTGGGGAGGGGAGATCTGCTGCTGCTGAATGGGGTGGGGGGGGTCCTGCATCTTCGTGGTGCGAAATAATACAGATAATCCTCCCCTTACGACCGTAACCGAGCCCGAAATTTATGCTGCTCAGCGAGACGTTTCTTAAGCGAGTTTTGCCCCACCCTTGTGCGACCTTCCTCGCCGTGGTTGTTAAGCGAAACCCCGACAGTTTTTAAATCAGGAACACGGTTGTTAAGCGAATTTGCCTTCCCCGTGGACTTGACTGGTCGCATCAGGGGGTCACAGGACATGCCACCGTTCGTAAGGGCGAGTCGCTCGCTAAGCACTCGAATGTAAACCCCCTGCAACGGTGGCTAAGTGTGAAAAACGGTCATAAGTGTGAAGAACGGTCATCGGTGCTGTCGTAACCTTCAAACGGTCGCTTAAGTGAAGCGTAAGGGGAGGATTACCTCTGAATTTTAATTCGTTTGCACGGCTCGCTCGGAGGACGAGATAAATGCTCGCTAGATGAGTAAAAAAGGAAAGAGATAATTCGGGTCCCTCCTTCTATTTTTGGAAATTTTGGGGGCACCGTTTCAAATCTCGGTGACCGAACCATGGGGGGGGGGAAATCAAAGTGGGAAGCCCACCCACCATTGTCAAAATAAAAGGATTTCAAATCCCCGACTCGGCTGGTTCCTTGGTGCGGTGGGTGGGTGGGTGGGATACTGGGGGTCCTCGGCTTAACGACCACAGTTGAGAGCTGCTATTTCCTTTGCCGGGTGAGGCAGTTGCGAAATCATCCGCGCCCAATTTTTGCAAATTGGGTGAATTTTGCAAATTGGGTGAACAGCGAATCGGTGCCATTATTAAGTTGATTTAACCCACTGAAGGTCCAATGAATTAAATCCCGAGAAGATCAGGATCCCCATAATCAGAATTAAATCCTGATTAAGATCGTATCAAACCGTGATCTTTGTTTAATAACCTCCAGAGATGGAGAAACCACGGTCCTCTTTTGAGAGGTTATTCCATGAATGGCAGTAGCAGAGTGTTTGAATGGCCGGATGCCTTTCCCGACGCCAGTGCGGAGTTTTGTTCAGCAGATAATATTCTCATTGTGCCCAGAGAGAGAGAAATATCTGCCTCTACCTAGGATCGAACTCACAGCCTCCCGATTGTGATGGCTGCCGATATCATCCAGCAAAATAATACGGTTCGAATCAACATTTGACGAAGAAGAAGCTATTCGTTTTTGCACCGAGTTTTAATCGGAGGGCGGACGGTCTCCAAAATCTGGCGGGGAGGGGGGGGGGCGAAAGGAGGCCCACAATTCTAACCGTGGAGAAAGAGTGTGAAGAAAAAAAAAAAGTGCGAAGAAGAAAAGAGCGATGGCAGAATACGAACGCATGATGCTCAACCCCTTCATTATTCATAACGGAAGGAGGGGGGCCGGGGGAGAAAAAAAAAGCGAGCCTTCGCTCGGTAATTGATTCTCGCCAGTAGCCCGAGGACACCGGCCTGCGAACGAGCAGATGGGCCCAGTTATTTGGAAATAAGTAGTTTTCCCCTCAGATGGTGGCCGCCGGGGAGCTGGTGCTGTGATCCTCTGAAGGCCTCCGAGCATCCTTTCTTCCCGGGGTTGCCATGGCGATGGTTGCAAAGCAACAGGGAGGCAGACGTGGCCAGCTGGGGACCAAGGATGAGTTTTCGTAGCGGTTGTTTCTTTCAGGAAAAAATCCCAACTCCTGGCGACGTCGTTCCTCTGCAACCACGGCCGAATTTTCCCCAGGATGCTTTGCTGCAGTTTTCTGGGGGCGTCTCCCATCCAAAATTCAACCCCGTCTGGCCCTGCTTAGCTTTTTGCTTTGTTTTGTTTTATTTTGGCGACGTCGTCCACGATGATGCAATAAATCCAGGCTGAAATGCGTATGGAGGAACAAAAATTTCACACACACACATATATATATTTTTAAAATTAGGCTGTGCTCCCAGGGGGTTTTCCTGTTTACCTTTCAGCCCTATGGGGGTGGAAAGGGGGAAAGGGATGAATGCGTCAGAATAATAAGCGGAGGTGTGTAATGGAGACAAGACGCCTGTTGTTCCTTCTCAGGGGACCGTCAGTTGGTCTCTTATGGACAAAAATGCAGAGGATTTCCCGCTGCTAAAAGTTCTAGCGGAGGATTTAGCGTTCTGAGATAATCTCTTGGGGGATAATACAGAAGGTGAGAAGAGATGAGAACGGAAATTATATCTAAGCTTCTTTTCTAAAGCACCTCCTCCTGCATCTTGGAGAGATGGGGGGGGCGGTGTCTAAATTTAATTATATATCTTCTTTCTTTCCTTCCTTCCTTCCTTCCTATCTGTCATTTATCTGTCTATCTCTTCCTTCTTTCCTTATCTACCTACCTACCTCCTGTATCTCTGTCTCTGGCTCTTATCTACATTATATATCTCCTTCCTTCCTTTGTTCCCTCCTTTCTCCCTTCTCCTCCCTCATCTCTGTCTATATCTTTTTTTCTTTCTTTCTTCTCTCCCTCCCTGCCTTCCTTGCTGAATTTACCTACCTCATCAGCTACCTACCTACCTATCATTATCAAATCCTATCTATCAATCTCTCTCTCTTTTTCTATCATCTCTCTCTCTATCTCTTTCTATCTATCATCTCTCTCTCTCTCTCATCTCTATCTATCTATCATCTCTCTCTCTCTCTCTCTCTCTCTCTCTATCTATCTATCATCTAGCTAGCTACCTAATTACTTAACTACCTAGCTAACTATCAATCTGTCAGTATCTCTATCTGACATCCATCCATCCATCCATCCATCCATCTATCCAACTATCTCATCAGCTACCTACCTAGCTATCATTGTCTGACTGTCTATCGATCATCTAATCTATCTATCTATCTATCTATCTATCTATCTATCTATCTATCTTCTATCTATCTATCTATCTATCTATCTATCTATCTATCTATATCTATCATTCCAATTATCTCATCAGCTACCTACCTACCTAGCTATCTATTTGTCTGTCTGTCTATCATCTCATCTCATCTCATCTCTCTCTCTCTCTCTCTCTCTCTCTCTCTCTATCTATCTATCATCTATCTATCTATCTATCTATCTATCTATCTATCTATCTCTATCATCTCTATACCTCTCTCCCTCCATCTTTCTCTCCTCTCTCTCCTCTTCCGGCCTGATGCTCTTATAGCAAACAGCAGATTTAACCCTTACACCTCCTCCTTCTCCTCTGAGACCTTTTCATCCTTGTAGTCCAGCGTTAAACCTTTCACCGTGGGAATAACATTCCCTCTGGAACCGCCTTGCTAACCAGGATGGCTCCTCTTGGAAGAGAAGAACTAACTTCTACCTCTGATCAAAGCCAACATGGAAAAAAAGAAGTTTAACAGAGGGGGAAAAAAAACCTTCCTTTTGCAGCCTCACAAAGCCAAGCCGAAGAATTGGAAATAAAAGTTTTTCAACTATTCCTAGAAATTCTTTCCACGACGGTCCCGGAAGATGGATTGAATTCAAATTTTGTTGTTGTTGTTGTTTTAAGGGCTCCTTATGTGTATTTAATTGATCATTCAAGGTTGGGTCGGAAGCCAGACGGGAATTGTTCAGCTGGAGATCTGGTTCCAATCAATCAACAGTTGGCAAAATCGATTCCAGTCGATTTTAGCCCATCGTTTTATCGACAGAGAAAAGTATCTCTCCATAGATATTTGGTATGTTTCAGTTTCTTTCTTTCTTCCTTTTATAATTTTGCATATTTTTTTTGAATCTCCTTTTCTTGCCCTTGGCTTATACTGAAATTTGGGGCGATCCTCTCCCCACCTCGCCCCTCGTCCGGAGACGGCTGTGCTTGGCAGAGGCCGCCCGATCCCTCTGCCGGCGATTCTTAAACCAGTTGCCCACCTGGGTGGCAGTAAGTCCGGTGGTCTGGGCCAGGTGCCTTTTTTGGGAAGGATTTGGGTAAGGGTCTTGCAGGTACCACTCTCTCAACAGTTTTTGGATCTTTTCCTGGGACGAGCGAAGAAGAAGAAGGAGAAGAAGAGAAAGCTGTTCAGCTATTGTTATTGCAATGAATTTGTCAATGCCGATCCATCCTTGACTTACAACAGGTCGTTGAGCGAGTGTTCCGAGTTACAACGGCACAGAAAAAAGGACTTAGGAGTGTTTTTCACGCTTAGAACAAGCCAGTGGTGAAATTATTATTATTTTTTTTTACTACTGTGGGCGTGGTTTCGTGGGCATGGCAGGGGAAGGATATTGCAAAATCTCCATTCCCTCCCACTCCAGGGGGAAGGATATTGCAAAATCTCCATTCCCTCCCCACTCCTGGGTGAAGGATATTGCAAAATCCCCATTTCCTCCCCACTCCTGGGTGAAGGATATTGCAAAATCTCCATTCCCTCCCCACTCCTGGGTGAAGGATATTGCAAAATCCCCATTTCCTCCCCACTCCTGGGGAAGGATATTGCAAAATCCCCATTTCCTCCCCACTCCTGGGTGAAGGATATTGCAAAATCCCCATTCCCTCCCCACTCCTGGGGAAGGATATTGCAAAATCTCCATTCCCTCCCCACTCCTGGGGAAGGATATTGCAAAATCCCCATTTCCTCCCCACTCCTGGGGAAGGATATTGCAAAATCTCCATTCCCTCCCCACTCCTGGAGAAGGATATTGCAAAATCCCCATTCCCTCCCCACTCCTGGGGAAGGATATTGCAAAATCTCCATTCCCTCCCCACTCCTGGGGAAGGATATTGCAAAATCCCCATTTCCTCCCCACTCCTGGGGAAGGATATTGCAAAATCTCCATTCCCTCCCCACTCCTGGAGAAGGATATTGCAAAATCCCCATTCCCTCCCTACTCCTGGGTGAAGGATATTGCAAAATCTCCATTCCCTCCCCACTCCAGGGGAAGGATCCTGCAAAATATGGTCACTAAATGAACTGCTATAAATCAAGGACTACCCTGTAGGTGAAGTTCAATTCCCAGAACTCGCCAGCCACCATATATAGACTTCAACTCCCAGAATCCCCCAGCCACCAAGTTTTAAGACGGGTGGACTTCAACTCCCAGAATTCTCCACTAGCAAGTTTTAAGATGGGTTGGACTTCAACTCCCAGAATCCCCCAGCCAGGATTGGAGGACTTTGACTCCCAGAATCCCCCAACCAGCAAGTTTTAAGATGGGTTGGACTTCAACTCCCAGGATTCCATCCATGCTGACTGGGGAATTCTGGGAGTTGAAGTCCACCCTTCAAAGTGGCTAAGAGACGGGGAAACAAAATCTGGATATTTTTCAAAACTCAAAAAATGTCACCTTAATTCAAAGGCCGCTTACCTTGATTCTGTTGGCTTTCTGTTTGCCGTATTGGGCCGAAGTTCCTGGCAGGTGAGACCCACTTCTCCAGACAGGTGAGCCTTGCGATGGAAATTCAAGGAAGTGATCTCCAAGATGGATCGATCTTGGGTCTCCCAAGGGCTGGGAGCCCATCAGGGGCGGTTCCCGAAGGGATGGTGGGCCCAGGATCTCCAGCCCATGATCCCTGTTGGGAGAACATCTCAAGCGCTGGAGATGTTGGCTCGAGGTGAGCGAAGGTGGTAGAGCCCAGAGCAAACGGGACAGGTGCTCAAACGCGCCGCTCTCCTGCAGAGCTTTGCAGATCAAGGCTACCTGCGAGGGGGAAAAAAGGGCCATGTCTGGGGACGATGGGCAGGGAGGTCAAAGGAGGAATGAAAAAAAAAACCAAGATGGCTAAAAGGGGCGATCAGATGGTCTTCTCCAATAAAGAGAATTTGCAAAAGGACAACGGAAAGGCAGGCGAGGTACAATAACGGAACAACAGAGTTTGAAGGGACCTTGGAAGATCTTCTAGTCCAAACAACCCCCCACTCAAGTAGGAGACCCCTATACCATTACACACAAATGGTCATCCAATCTCTTCTTGAAAACCACCCAGTGATGGAGAAGGAAGGAAGGAAGGAAGGAAGGAAGGAAGGAAGGAAGGAAGGAAGGATGGATGGATTAGATAAATAGATGGATCGAAGGGAAGGAAGGAAGGAAGATGAGTAGATAAGTAGATGAATCAAAGGGAAGGAAGGAAGGAAGGATTAGATAAATAGATGGATCGAAGGGAAGGAAGGAAGGATTAGATAAATAGATGGATCGAAGGGAAGGAAGGAAGGAAGGAAGGATTAGATAAATAGACAAATCGAAAGGAAGGAAGGAAGGAAGGATTAGATAAATAGATGGATCGAAGGGAAGGAAGGAAGGAAGATGAGTAGATAAATAGATGAATCAAAGGGAAGAAAGGAAGGAAGGAAGGATTAGATAAATAGATGGATCGAAGGGAAGGAAGGAAGGAAGATGAATAGATAAATAGATGAATCAAAGGGAAGGAAGGAAAGAAGGAAGGATTAGATAAGTAGATGGATCAAAGGGAAGGAAGGAAGGAAGGATTAGATAAATAGATGAATCAAAGGGAAGGAAGGAAGGAAGGATTAGATAAATAGATGAATCAAAGGGAAGGAAGGAAGGAAGGAAGGAAGGATAGCAGAATAAGAGAGCTGGAAGAGACCAGCAAGAGACAATACAATACAATATAAAATTAAATAAAATATAAAACAAGTAGATCAATCAATCAACGCTGTACAATACAATACAACACGATATAAAACGGAACCAAATTGAAAAGAAATAAATAGATCCATCAATCCATGCCATACAATAATACAACACTTATCAAATGGAGCAAAAAAAGGGTAAAAGAAATAAGTAGAAATAAGTGATCAATCCACGCAATACAGTACAAATACAACATAAAAACGGAACAAAATGTAAAAAATCGACAAACAGATCAACCCATCAATAAATTACAATGCAATGCAATCATACAACACAATCACGTGTGGAGTTAAGTAAAAGGTAAAATAAACAAATAGGGAACTCGATCACTGCAATACAAAAACACCGTACGGTCCAGTAAAATATAAAATGAAACGTCAAGTAGAACGAAGTTAGCTTCCACCTTTCGAATAGTTCAGGGAGATTTTGTTTTGAAGGCAAGCTTGCAAAAAGTCCAGCTATAATTTCAAATCACCTGGTTTACAAGACATCGGATTTCTGTCCTTATTACCAGCTCCCAAAAATGGGCAATGTTGCTTTCCGTGCAGATTTCCAAAAGAAATAAAAATTTAAAAAGTCAAGTTGTTAGGTGAAGCTTTCTTGTGCATTTTTTTAAAAAAAGAGATATATAAACATCATATATATATATAATGTCTATTTTTGTCGGTCAATGTAAGCTACCAGAAAAATATGATTCGTGGCGACCCGAATTATAAAACAGTGCTAAATAAAATCAGGGGAAAATAATAATAATAATAATAATAATAATAATAATAATAATAATAATAATAATAATAATAATAAAGCAACATTCGCAGGTTGTAATTTTTGTCCCCTTCTTTGGAGTTAATAACTGGAAAAAAGGGAAAAACTGATTACACCCTCTTTATTGGATGGTTATTATTATTTTTTTTTAAAATATTCTTGCAAAACTGGACTGAACCTGCTAAGAACAAATGAGAAATCAAAGCCCAATTTCCTTGCTCTAAACCGGTCCCTCTAGAAATCGAAAACCCGAATAAAAGGAAGGGATCTCGAGAGAGAGCGCTAAATTCTGATTCAAAGAGGACGAGCATTGAAACCTCGATGCGTTTTGTTAATCTTTTCCCTAAGGTTTCGGCTCGTTTTTTTTTAAAAAAACCCTAGTTTAAGCTGCTTACCTGGTTTTAAAAACTTATTTTTTTTCCCCAAGCTGGAAGGAAAGAACTACTGAAAGTTGGATGTTGGAAGCATTGGGTTGGACTCAGCCTCCGGTTACAAATAGCATATATATATATATGTATATGTTATTCTGTTTTTTTTCTGTTCCAACTTGATGTTCTTCCCGAAACGCTGTGATTAAGCCGCCCCGATTAACGAAGCTAATCCGTCTTTGGGAGAGTTTTAAACAGCTCAGAAAAGATATTCCGTCTCCAACAGCTTCTTAAATGATAGGCAGGTGGGGGTGGAGGAGATCAGTCCTAAAGGCAGAGGGGTGGGGGGGATCTGAGATTTGGAGGAGGAGGTCTCTGGGATGCCCCTCACCCTCATTGCAATCTCAGTCTGGCTTTTCCCTCCGACGGCAACCAGAATAACGGACTAGAATAACAGAATAACAGAGTGGGAAGGGACCTGGGAGGTCTTCTGGTCCATCCTTTTATATATATATCATTTCAGACAAATCTTCTTAAAAACCTCCAGGAGGGAGGGAGAGAGAGAGAGAGAGGGAGGGAGGGAGGGAGGGAGGGAAGGAAGGAAGGAAGGAAGGAAGGAAGGAAGGAAGGAAGGAAGGAAGGAAGGAAGGAAGGAAGGAAGGAAGGAAGATCTCAAGAATCAGATAGACTGTGTTGGCCTTGAATGCTTGGTGTGCTTTAAGGAGCCCATCAAAGGCCTCAACGCAAGCAACGATGGAGGCATCAAAAACAAATTGTGCAATGCACAGAGCCTCCTGGCAGGTGTTCACTGCAATCTGTGACAAATTGCCACCCTTGTGTGATGGCCAATTTTCTTCCTATTTTACAACACCCCCCCACCTAATACCTTCTTGTGTTGAGTGTATAATCAGCCGTGGATTCTAATTGACTTTGTCACTAATCCTGAAGATCCTCAAGGGTTAAGAGTTGAGTTGAGCCTTAACTCGGTCTGGAGATGGATTGGACGCAGCTTCGAAGAGATTTTGGTGGGGACCTCACCACCACTCCGAGGGTCTAGGAAAGGGAGGACGGGACCCATAAGGCTCTTCCTGCAAAGAGAAAAGGCGGCTGCCATTTTTTTCTCTTCCTTTTCAATCGGAAAGTCCCAAATTACCCTGTTGAAATTTGGCAAAATAAGGCCTATATTAGAGATAGATAGATAGATAGATAGATAGATAGATAGATAGATAGATAGATAGATAGATAGATAGATAGATAGATAGATAGATAGATAGATAGATAGATACCGGTAGATCTAGGTAGGTAGGTAGGTAGGTAA